>NC_058051.1:125000-197500 GCF_020085105.1 Siniperca chuatsi
TATGTAAAAGCAACATAAGGCAATATAAAAATACATTTAAATAAATTTACAAGAAGTAAAAAGAGTAGAAATAGAAATATATAAAACAGTAGAGAAACGTTACAGTGCAGTGTAAGAAATTAATCAAAAGCCTCAAATTTGACTGAATAAAAGGCAGCATCTTCAGCCTATATTTAAAAGAACAGTTTTCTGGGAGTTTGTTTCAGATATGTGGTGCATAAAAACTGAACACTGCTACTCTATTATCATTAATCCATCACATTATATTATATAATATAATCATATTATATAATCATATAATATTCAGACAAACAAGATTGACATGACAGCCTGAGTGAGTGCTGTTGAAAAAGCTAGTAACGTAACTGATCCATCACAGTGTCTTCTCACGTCTTCCTGTGTGCTGAATGGGCTTCATTGTAAAGCTATAAATGGAAAGAGGGAAACATCGAGACCAATGAAAGCCCACTTATTGAGCACATTTGGTCTTGTCACTGAAACTCAGACTGAATACGGCAGAACATATACTTTTACAAAATACACAGAATGTGCTTAAAGAAATAAAAACTGTGGGGTTTTTTTATGTAAACTATTAGGTCAGTAATAGTTTCCAAGATGGCCCAGTAATCTGATTACTGGGCCATCTTGAAACTATTAGGTCAGTTTCAGGTGAAACTAGCTATTAACAGATACTCAGGCAGATTCCTTCCTGAGGGCAGGGCTTATGTAACTCAGAGTAGCTTAAATTTCCAGTTCCCGTCCAATTTTTTCACAATTGAAAATGACTTCCGGATGGGAGCCGAAACGTCTTGATTCTGAAAACAGTGTCCAGATGACTACGACTGAAACCTTTTCTACGACAATATCGTTACAATAATATAATAAAATAATATGATAATAATATAATATTATAATAGTTACCATATACAGAACAGTATAATATATTAATAACCATTATTATAATTACAACAATATAGCAATGAGGACTGAGGCCAGTCCGGGACACCAGAGGGAGAGGGAGGCACAATGCAAATACCACCTAGAATTTTTTAAATAGTAGAAATGTAATTGTAGTGTTAATATTAATAAATTAGTAATAATAGGAATGACAGCTATAGGAAAAATAATGTCAGCATCAGTAACAGAGCCAAGAACAACAACTGTAGTAGCAGTTGTCGAGCAGGAACACGGGGCAGCAGGTGGCCCACAACCACAGATCCAGACTCTGCAGGAACACGGGGGCAGCAGGTGGCCCACAACCACAGATCCAGACTCTGCAGGAACACGGGGGCAGCAGGTGGCCCACAACCACAGATCCAGACTCTGCAGGAACACGGGGGCAGCAGGTGGCCCACAACCACAGATCCAGACTCTGCAGGAACACGGGGGCAGCAGGTGGCCCACAACCACAGACCCAGACTCTGCAGGAACACGGGGGCAGCAGGTGGCCCACAACCACAGATCCAGACTCTGCAGCTCCGGAGGCAGAAATACCTGCTGAAAGTGACAGAAGGAGAGAGGAGAGAAACGAGAAAGCACAGAACTACGGGAGAGAGAAGATGTCGAGTTAGTTAAAGGCATTAATGGGATAAAAATGCATACAGATGGAGAGGGAGAGGAGGAGAGAGGTGCATCATGGGAAGTCCCCCGGCAGTCTAGGCCTAGCAGCATAACTAAGGGATGGTTCACGACTCACCCGAGCCAGCCCTAACTATAAGCTTTATCAAAGAGGAAAGTCTTAAGCCTGCTCTTATATATATGGCACTGAAAATGAACATTTAATTGAAATTGAACATCTAATAGTCTTTCCACAGAATCCTTCATTATCGGACCATTATTTAAAAACTTTTGAAGTCCTATTACTGGACTACACACCATTAGGCAAAAACCTCTACTCTAGATGTCTATCTGATAGTGCTGTAGCTAAATTTAAGGAAGTGATTCCATCTGCATTTCGGTGCTATGTCTCCATATAACAGAGGACTCCTATGCAAATCACAGTCCCTCCCAAATTGACCATCTAGTTGATAGCGCTGCAGGTTCACTGCGAACAACACTCGATTCTATCGCCCCTCTAAAAAAGAAGATAATAAAACAAAGAAGGTTCGCTCCATGGTATAACCCCCAAACCCACAAATTAAAGCAAACATCATGAAAACTTGAAAGGAAATGGCGTTCCAACAACCTGGAAGAATCTCGTTTAGTCTGGCAAGATAGTCTTAAAACATATAGGAAGGCCCTCCGTAATGCCAGAGCAGCTTACTGCTCATCATTAATAGAGGAAGATAAGAACAACCCCAGGTTTCTTTTCAGCACTGTAGCCAGGCGGACAGAGAGTCACAGCTCTATTGAACCACGTATTCCTATAGCCTTTAGTGGTAACGACTTCATGAGTTTCTTTAATGATAAAATTTTAACTATTAGAGAAAAAATTCATCAAGTCCTGCCTTCAACCGGTGTCAACTTGTCTATAAACACAGGAACCTTAGAAACAACTTTAAAACCCGATATATATTTAGACTGCTTTTCTCCTATCGACCTCCTTCAACTAACTTCAATGATTTCTTCATCTAAGCCATCAACCTCTCTCTTAGACCCCATTCCAACTAGGCTGCTTAAAGACGTTTTACCCTTAGTTAGCACTTCTTTACTGGATATGATAACTCTGTGTTTATTAACAGGCTATATCAGAATCAGAATCAGAAATACTTTATTGATCCCCGTAGGGAAACTCTTTGTTACAGTAGCTCGTCTTTACGTCAGTGCACACAGGAGAAAGTACTAGAAAACGATATAATACACTATAAACACTATAAAACAGGTCAGAAATAAATTAAGTATCATGTCGATATAAGTATAAGATAAACTAAGTGTCAAGTACCAAGTGGGTTTACTGGTTGATGATGAAAGTCTAATACAATGTAACTCCTTATGTAATAAATAATATTAATAAGCGGGGGTGCATGTACTGTTGAAGAGTAATTGAGGTATATCGTATCAGTAGCAATAGATAAGGAAAACTAACAAGGGAAAACTAATATTGCACGTAAGTAGAACACAGAATATTGCACAATTATTATTAATTATGGCCGAGATGTAATGCTCAATGTCCAGTTTAGTGACCTAATATACCATAATCCTTTAAAGTAGCTGTAATTAAACCGCTTCTTAAAAAGCCCACTCTTGATCCAGGGGTTTTAGCCAACTATAGACCTATATCTAACCTTCCCTTTCTCTCTAACATCCTTGAGAAAGCAGTCACCAATCAGTTGTGTGACTTTCTACATAATATTTATTTGAGGATTTTCAGTCAGGATTTAGAGTGCATCATAGCACAGAGACAGCACTGGTGAAAATTACAAATGACCCTCTAATTGCATCAGACAACGGACTTGTCTCTGTACTTGTCTTGTTAGATCTTAGTGCTGCATTCGACACCATTGACCATCACATCCTATTACAGAGACTGGAACATGTGATTGGCATTAAAGGAGCCGCACTAAGCTGGTTTAAATCCCATCTATCAGATCAATCTCAGTTTGTACATGTTAACGGTGAGTCCTCCGTGCACGCCAAAGTTAGTCATGGAGTTCCACAAGGTTCTGTGCTTGGACCGGTTCTGTTCACCTTATATATGCTTCCTCTAGGCAATATTATTAGGAAACACATAACTTTCATTGTTATGCAGATGATACTCAATTATATCTATCATTCAAGCCAGATGAAACTAACCAGTTAGCTAAACTTCAAGCATGCCTTAAGGACATAAAGACCTGGATGACCTGCAACTTTCTGATGTTAAACTCTGACAAGACTGAAGTTATTGTACTTGGCCCCAAACACCTCAGAAACACATTATCTAAAGATATAGTTACTCTAGATGGCATTGCCCTGGCCTCCAGCAGCACCGTAAGGAACCTCGGAGTTATCTTTGATCAGGATTTATCCTTTAACTCCCACATGAAACAAACTTCAAGGTCTGCCTTCTTTCACGTCACACAACATTGCAAAAATCAGGCCCATCCTGTCACAAAATTATGTATGATTTTTGTTGGGGATTTTTGTTGGGATGTAGACACCACCAGAATCTGAAGCCATTATCAAAGAATTATTTTATTATCAGAAATACATTTTTTTTTTTTTTTTTTTTAAACACAATGTCTAACGTAAATGTTTTTATTAAAGATCCCTTAAACTTGGTTGTTTAAGGACTGAGACCAGGTCCTGGTGCTTCACAGAGTTCTTCAGATTATAATGATGATAATTTGACACGAGTCTGGATCTGTTGGTTCTTTAAAGCTGGTTAAAAATGAATCTGGAACTGTTGTCATAGCGACAAGTCCTTCAGCCCAAACCTGCAGAAGTGCAGTTTGTTGACAGTTAAGACGTTTCAGACTGAACTACAAACAGGAAGTTTTCAGATACAAATGTTTCGCTTTCTTAGATTTATAATGAAAGTGTTGATATAACTATGATTTTATTTTGTTTCACATCTGTGCGCATATTTTGATATTGCCTTTTATTATATCATTGTGATTTATTATCATTAATGTGCCTTATCACTCTGAGTGAAAGTGCTTGTGTGTCTTTTTGCTACTGATGCCATTCTACTCGCTATTGTTGTGCTGTTGACTTTAATTTGTACAACACTTTGGTTGTTTTTAAATGTGCTAATTATTTGATTTAGATGCAAACATGCAGCTTTTTGAGAAATCATCATGATCGGTTGGTGTAATTATCACAATTTAATTTTAATAATGAAGAGTTACCTGTACATGATCAAATATCCAAAATAAAAGTTTGTGCACTGAAAAAGAAGCAAAAGCAGTTCTCCTTTAAAACTCGACTAAAACTGACAAATAGACATTAAAATGGGAATTTGTCATTTGAACAACTTACAAAATGGACTCACTTTGCTGAATATTGTTTATACAATTTAAGCTGCTTTTGAAGATATTTGTTTCATTTTCACAGCAGACTGATGATGATCACTGAAAAGTCTGTGCACGTCCATCAGAGAGAACCTCACCCATCCTGTGTTGTTACTGATGTCATTTTGTTCTCCACAATGTTTCCACACTTTGATCTCTGTTAAACTTCAGATATTAATATTAATCATGTTGGTGCGTGATTGGTGAGGTTCTCATCATCAGTCTGCTGTGAAAATGAAACTTTACTAAAATCTCTTAAAAAGCAGCTTTAATTGTATGTAAAAACTGTTATTTTGTTGTATATTTGATCATATATACTTAAGAATGTTAATAACTTCATTATTAAAATTAAATTGTGATAACTGCACTAACAGATCATAATGATCTCAATAAGCTGCATGTTTCATCTAAAACCAACTCTTTCATTCAAGAAAGTGAAACGTTTGTATCTGAAAATGACTTCCTGTTCCCGGTTTGGGCTTAAGGACTCGTTGCTATGTCAGTTCCAAAAAAAGTACAAACTGTGTTCAATCACTAACCTACTAATGTCAGTGTAGCTCAAGGTCCACTTACTAGCTTTCAACAGCATCTCACAGTCTTCATTTCTGGTTTGACCTTTGATGATTTTGTAATATTACAGAGGTTGACTGATGTGAGGCCACTGTGTTGACACACAGTAGAAGTACACATATCCTTTACTTCAGTAAAAGTAATATTACAACAATGTAAAAATACTGTGTTACAAGTAAAACAGCCGCATTCAAAATTTTAAGTTATAGTACAGAAGTATTTTCAGATAATTTAAGTAAAAGTATTGTAGAATGACCCCTGTCATAGTGCTAGTGTAGCTTATTTTATTATTATTACTTATTAATTAGCAGCATTGTAGCTGGTGAATGTGCAGCTAATTTTGACTACCTTGTGTTCTGTTGGACAGTTCAGTTTTTAACAGTGAAAAAGCCTCAATTTTAATTAGCGTAGCTCTTAAAGTTGGTAAATACCTGGAATTAATTAGTAGTTGTACTGAGACACAGCCTTCAATAAAGAGGCCACAACAGTCAGTGTGGGTTATCTGCCATAACTGGCTATTTATTAAGAACATTTACTAAAACTCTAATAGAAAAGAAAGGGAGAGGACAGACAGTTGCACCATGTTGTACCTGCTGGTGGAGCACTGGGAGTATCCTACCTGTGAAACAAATAACACAGACCAAAGTCCGCACTAATAAAATGTGCCACCACAAACCACCAGCAGCGGCCCGACCACACCTGTGACCGGAGGCCACTAGAAACAAAGACACCTAAACTATATCAAAGACTTTAAAGAATAGCCGGTGCTAAAATAATACTCAAATAAACAGCAGTCAGCGCTCTGCCCTAATATGTTTCATTTCATAGTTTCTCCTTACAAACTCAAATTAATTAGGAGATTAATTAGGAGGTTCTTTATGACATTTTTTATTTCACTGTGACAGAATAACAGAATGACATGGTTCAGTCCTTAACTACGTATAAACCTCTTTCTGGGACCGTTTGAGGAAAGGGGCCCTGAAATGCTGTCAACTTTAGTTTGTTACAAACTGGCTGCATGAATTTGAATGAAGGCCGTGGTGGTCAGTGGTATCATACTGCCACCTGCTGGCCACACGCAGATATGCAAACCCTGTTTGGAAAAGCTGCATGCTAATAAAATGTGCTGGAAGGTCACAGAGAGGAGGAGGAGGAGGAGGAGGAGGAGGAGGAGGAGGAGGAGGAGGTGGTGGTGGAGGGTTGGCTTCCATCATCGCTTTCTATAGAACATTTAAATCTGAACAGCAAATATTTGCCTAACCCTTATCATCAATCTGTGATGACAATCTGTGATTTCATTGTGTTTAATCTAAAAAACATTTGTTAAAAAAACTAAACTGTCTACAAAACAGCAGAAAAATGTCGAGTTAAAACAAAAGTTATGATTCAAACAGATCTGCATGAATTATGCCAACAAGACTCTCACCCATTAATTCACACACACACACACACACACACACACACCTGTATCATTTAATGAACTAAACTGAAGGCCAGTGTTTCCGTGTCATCATGAACACAAAGTTATTTAACACTGTAAATTATTTTGGATATTGTTACATAATAACATTTCAACCATTTTTCTGTTACTTTGATGTATGTCGAAGTCTCTGCTAACGATCATGATTGATGAATTTAATCCTCTGAGCTACTCTACAATCTTTCCAGGTACGTACCCCCCAGGTGTGCATGTACACTGCTGAGGTCCACGACCATCTGCGTCGGCCATGTTTGATCGGGTCAGTTAATGTTCTCAGATGTGAGCTCGCGCACAGAGAAGGTACAATGAACTCATAGGTAGTTACCCAGAGTTAGCCAATCAGCAGCCTAGGTGGACACACACAGGGGTGGTCAAAATAATGGAGACATTACATATACATATAAATAAATATAAATAATCACGAGCCGCTCCTCCATATGAGAACTGAACTGAGTGCAGCAGAGTACAGGAAGAAAAACCTGGAACGTGTGCGTGCTCACCTGCGAGTTCGCTCTGCGAGTTCACCTGCGTGCTCGCCTGTGAAGGAGCTGTCCTGTGTCCCGGCCCTCTGTATAGAAGTCAAGCTGACAACAGTTCAGTTACAGCTTTTATCAACATAGACCTCGCTGGTTTCATCGGGCCTCTCTCTTCAGGACGCGGTTCTGGAGACTGTTGACAGCGAGGTCACTAAAGATGTGGGCTCATCTAGTTTAGGTCAGCTTTCACCTGTGATTTGCCAAGTGCAGCAGAGTGACAGTGAACGCAGCAGAGCAGACGCCATGTGAGCAGGTATGACCTTGGACACCCGGGAAGTTGAAATATTCTTCAGCTACGGTGATCATTGGATGAGAGGAAAGCCTGCGACCAGAACCCGGTGAAATCATTGGATAACAGCTGAGGGGCGGAGCCTCAGCGTGATGACTGTCGCTTCCTGCTTGAACTCTGTTCAACACGTTCGTCTTTCTCAACCAGCAGCAGACTGACCTGATCGTCATGACGACTGTAAGTGACTGTCCCCCGCCGACCTTTCCTCTCATATCAGGCCACAGTTTACATTTGGACACAAACTGTATGGAAGTCTAATGGGTCGACTGCCATGATATTTACTCCATGTATGTTATATGATATATATCGACCAATAATTAATTTGTTTTAAATAAACACACACACACGACCACTTGTTTTCACAAGCCTCAGTTAGCGACTGTGGTTGAAAGCTCCAGAACAAACTAAAGTGAACGTGCAGTCGTGCGGACGAACAGCTGCAGCCTCTACAGTCACAACTGCTCCACAAATGTTCAATATACTGAAATAAAGCGGATTAGCATTGTGTCACCTTTATTTTTTACATACATACAGATGTTTTAACATTTCAACAGGACACACAGCATGCAGGTACTCTCACCGCCCTGAAGCCGAACATCTATTGTGGTTTATATTTCCAAAAACAAACAAAAATCAAAAAGCAGCAAATCGATAAAGTGCATGTCTTCGCTCTGACGGACGTGTTGTACGACAGCCTTGCTGCTCACTTGGCAACACGCAGTGTATGGCTTTCATTTACAGCACGGCCCAATCAAACAAGACTTCTACATACTGGACTAATCCAGGCACATCCACAGCATTTCCCCGCTGTTTCCAATTGAAAGGCAAATTATTAAATGACATTATATACACATTTTAGAAACCAAAAAGTAGAATTTCATTTGAAAAGGGGCCTTCTGCTGGAACTGGCCACTCTCACATACTCCATCATATGCAGGACAAACATACACAGGACTCTCACATCAAACACACTGTTCTCTAAAACTACGTTCGTACGGAAGAGAATTAGGGCAACGTGAAAGAAGTTCATTTGTGAATAGTGAGAAAAGTCTGGATTCTGAAAACTAGAAATAAAGTTGTGCCGCAGGGTTTTATAGGCTCATACTGATATCGATACCGGACAGTTTAAAGAATCTGATCATGTGTTTATGGGAAACAATGGTTCTGCTGAGATATCGTTAATATTTCTGATAATAATCTCTTAAATGTGGTTATTAAAGAATAGCGACCAGGATATGTGCCGAGTGGGACATTTTACAGTGTAAACTTCGGTTCTGGTGGACAAACGCGTCTTTGGCATTTCTCTACTGACATGAGTTACTTAATAGAGGACACAGCTGATATGGACCGGTTCATCAGACTCCAGTCTGGAGAATCCAGAGGAAATAATCTGAATTATTTAACAATTAGCATTTGGTCCTAATCATCTTCCGTAGCTATGCGAAACATTGCAACTGAATAAAATCATTTACAGAGTCGGTCTGCTGATATTCTCTGTTTTTCTTCTCGTCAATAAATCCTAATGTTCAGACTCAACCAGCAGTGAAAGTGTGTGTTGCTTCATCACCACGAACACACACACACTGTAGTTTATTCTGCCTCCGCCCCACACACACCGTCCTGCTGCCCCAAACACTCACTACAGCACCACACGTGGATTCATCCGCCGCTGGAAATAGTCCCCAACAGACGCACTGTTTCCTCCTGTTGGTCTGATAAAAACTACAAAATGGCTGATCCTTTTTAAACATCAAACTATATATTTGTGTTGTTAAAGATTCACGTCTTCAGCAGGAGCCAATGGGCTCGCAGCTGAGAGCCGCAGACAGGAAGTGAGACGGTACTGAGAGACGGACCGGCGTGTTGCTGGTTTGAGTCTGAACGTGAGATTTGATGAAAATAATATAAATATAGAATAACTGTAGCCTTGTCCTTTACGTTATAAAATACAGGAATCTAAACAAACTAAAATCTATTCAATTACTTCACAGGCCAAACAATTTATCCTCACAAAAATTAAGATGTATGTTTACTGTCAGAAGGAACAATAAAGGAAACGCACTCAGTAAAAGCAGACGTTATTTAGGGTGAATGGGTCATAGCAAGTTTAGATGCCATCAAAGTGAACAGTTTGAATAACCACCCATCAGTACGTGAAGTCTCAGGTGCACAGGTGAGATCACTTTGACTTAGCGCTCAGAGAACTAAGAGTGAATAGTCGTTTTCTTTCTTGTGAGCAACAGTTTCTTTGCCATTTCACAACCAACTCAACCACGATCATTTCAGAGCTTCGCCCTCTGAAAAAAGGAATAAATTCACTATTTTACACGTCTTCAGTTCACTGCATTATCCTACTAACATACAGCACTTTCTCCCCCCCTCACGTGCACTGCCTTTTACTTCAGCACAGTCTTCAAAATGTATAAATACAAAATCAAATCTACACAAGTTCAATGTGGCCGAGTGAACTGGAATCAAATCTAAAGGACAGAAGCTGGAAGAGTCACTCAACGGTGGTCATAAGGATGCAAGGAGAGGGCAGACTTCTGTTCTGGAGTCAGATCCATCAGCCACATGGAGACCTGAGGTTCATGAGCATCGGTTCTGGAGTCTGTGGTTAACCCTTTCATGTTGTGGCTTCTATCTAACAGCTGATCCTGTTTTTAACTTTTTATTTCTGTGTGACGGGTCACCAGCTGACCACAGGACAGAGCTCATGTCCTCGTCTCCATATCACAACTACCCAGCGACTCCGTCCACTCCAAACTTCCCTTCTATTTGTCCTCTTCTGTTGAGAACATTGTTGAGTATTTCCTCTCATTAAAATACAGAAGTGTGTCAACTAGAGGGGAACCTTCAGCAGCTGTAGCAGCTGCTCCTCAGGTGTTCCTCAGTCTCTCAGGGTGGTGCTCAGTGTGGTTTACTTGCTGTGGTGGAGGTACTGCTGCGTGAACATGTTGAGCTCGCTGTCCAGCCAGCCCGCCTTGTTCCTAACACAACCAAACACACACACACACACACGTCAGTAATATCCACACAGACAAATGACAACAGCTGTACTGTCTCAGCAGGCACACGTCAGGTTTTCATGTTAAACTAAAACCTGAGGCCAGCTTCTTCAGATGTATCCACCCTTCCCTCCGTTTTTACAAAGCTCCATTTTTAGGAGTTGTTGTTTTAGCTCAGTGTGGACGGAGAGAAGATATATTTTCTAATGTATCTGGTTTAAGGCCGTGACACACTGTGATTTAGAGCATAAGCATAGTGAAGTCTTTGGTCGTCAATCCACAACAGTGGTCACAGAGTCAAAACTTTAGCACCAAAATCCCACTGTGACTGCTGCGACGAGCCACCAATCAGAATAAACCACAGTTGTGAATGAAGTCAGAAAACAGCGCCGGGGTTTTGGCCAAAGCCTGTTTTTTGCTGCATTTCTAAACTTTCTAGAGTGGTGCGGGTGTACGATGTGTCTCTTCTTCCATATTTTACCTTCTTCCATTGTGGCAACTACGTACTATTGACCAGACATTAATCACACCATGTGACGTGCCTCAAACACTGATGTCATACAGTCTGACACAGACCTGGAGGATCCCACAGTGTCAGTCTGAACACCACACACAGGTGGAGCTCCTCTTCACGGCTCTGGGGTTCATATGTTTACAGTGAATTACAGCCGTCCGAACTGCCTCTGTGCTACATAAATAAACTTGCCTTACAGTACGGGAGCTGGTGTACGTTACAGAGCAGGAGGAAACCCGGTGACTTCAAACCTTTAACAGTTAACGTGTTCTTTTATGTCGTCCCACCGCAGAGCTTTTACAGGCATGATGCTCCGCCACCACTCAAACACGTAGTTCTTGCACACTCGTCCTGCTGTCTGGTTGTTTGTATATGTACAGTACGCTGAGTGTGGTGAGGGTCTTACCGCAGCAGCTTAGCTTTGCTCTGCAGGCTGTCCAGCAGCTCGATCTTGCTGTTCATGTCAGTGATTTCGTCCTCCAGGTTCTGACGGGTGACGTCCACCTGCTGGCAGAGCTGAGCAAACACACCGGCCAACTCCCTGATAACCAGAGACAGCAGGGACACAAACGGGTTGGAAAACATTAGAGCAACGAAGAGTTCACTGGTTGGCATTTCATGTTAAAATAAAGTTGTGTTGTTCACTGTCTTCTTTCACATCACTCATGAAACTGACACGAGTGCGCTGCGGTGCAGAGTAACGCCTGTGTAACTGTAACTGTGTGTGTGGTGAACATGCTCACTGCTGGACTTGGTGGCTGCAGTTGGATCCGGTGTAGCTGACGATGAGCTGCAGCTTCTCGCTGGCGTAGTCCACAAACTGTCTCTTGAAGGCTCTCTCCTTGGCCTTGGTGGTCCAGGTGAGTCGCTCGTAGATGTAGAGGAGCCCGTACAGACCCACTGACAGGGCGATCAGACGCCAGCCCACTGCCTTCCAGATCTGCACAGACCAACACACCTTTAAGTTATCTAGTCTGGAGTCTTCATGATGTCGGAAGACGCAATAAAAACATACAGGATCAAATTCACATCAACAAATCTACAGTCAGGACTCCTGTATCATATATATATATAAAATTCTTATTTATATCCTGTTTTCTTTGCTGAATCATTATTTTGATCAGTGAATATCTAAACAAAAAATGTAACTCAAGGTCCACTCACAAGCTTTTGCCAGGACTTTCAACCACATCTCACTTTTTGATAAATGGTAAATGGTTATATTCATATACAAGGTCTTTGCCACGCAGGGTGCTGGCCAACCATCGGGAGCAATTTGGGGTTCAGTGTCTTGCCCAAGGACACTGCGACACGTGGACTGGATTGAACCGCCAACCCTGTGATCAGCAGACGATCCGCTCTACCTGCTGAGCCACAGCCACAGACGCCTTTCGCCTTTCACCAAAATGCTTTATTCTTTATTATTCACATTTCATTCACATCTGATCGTGTGTGTGTGTGTGTGTGTGTGTCCTTACCACGCCGCCAACCACGAGGACGCCCATGGAAGTACGGGAGGTAAGGGAGGCAAGACCGGTCACCATGGAGACCATCAGCTCCTCCTGGGTCATGGAGCTTTGTGGGAACGGAGGCATGCTGGTGCTGACCGGAGTCAGGGCCAGGGGCCGGGGGACCTGCAGGGACAGCACAGAGACCGGCACGACTGTTATCGCCGGCGTCACCTCGTCGTACGTTAGGTCATTTAGTTACATGATAATTAGGCTGCTAATATGAAAAGCATCTGACGAGTGATTTACGAGTACAGAACATTCAAAGGGACGACTGTACAGAAACGTACAGAGGAACATAAATATATACTATATACTAGGGATGAGCGAGTACACCATTATCTGTATCCGTTCAATCAACTAAACTATCTGTATCCATACTCAGAAAGGGCGGGCTTACACGGGACATGGGTGGGGCTTACACCTGAAGTGGGCGGGGTTAACCTGACCACATTAATTTAAGCCTGAAATTGATATGGGTTGATCAGAAATTGCTATATTTATTAGAAAACTATTTACACGACAGCCACAGTTTTAAATAAAAGTTGCTATATTTACGAGTACAGACCGGATACTCGCTCAACCCTACTATAGACTATTACTGTTTATTCTTTCTCAGGCCAAAAAGAGTGAGACCTGACAACTAAGATGTTCACAGATCAGAAAGGAATAAACAAGGCTTCAAATACTGACTCGAGAGATTCAACAAATAGACAAAGAAAATGTAATAAATACATGAATATTTCACCTCAGCCCTAATGGTTTACTGAGGAAATCTAAGTGTTTTATGTACTGTTCTCCATTACACAACGACCTCATGCAAAAAACTAATTTACAATTTGTGATTCATTCCTAAATAACATGTACAAGTGATTTAAAGGTGCAGCGTGGAGGATTTAGCAGCCTCTAGTGGTGAAACTGCAGTTTGCAGCCATGTGAACACCGCTCGCCTCGCCCTCCCCTTCCAAGTGTGGAGGAGAAACTACGGTGGCCGCGAAACTCATGAAAAACGCTAACGGCCCTCTGTAGAGCCGGTGTTTGGTTTGTCCGTTCTGGGCTACTGTAGAAACATGGCGGTGCAACATGGCGGTCTCCGTGGAAGCGGACCCGCTCCCTCTGTAGATATAAAGGCTGATTCTAAGGTGACGAAAACACAACAGTTCTTATTTTCAGGTGATTAAACACTGATGAAAACATACTAACAAATATTATATTCCATTTCTGGCGATAGATCCTCCCAAATGTTTCATACTGGACCTTTAAGAGAACTTGTCTCATTCGCCAATTTCGTCATATTTAACAAAATTCAGGACCGGGTCTGTCACACAAGTCACATACAGGAGGAAAAAGTCCTGTTTGTGACATATGAGACTTCATAATAATTAATAATGCCTTAAAAGGTTCTTCTAGTAGCGCTTTGGAGCACTTTATTTATGATTATGTGTTTGTCTACGTGCACAATGCACATTCCTGCCAATGGTGTCCCACTATTCCTCTGTCCTACAGGTGTGCCAGCAAAGGCAGGAGAGAAGAAGACTGCTAGCTAGTCAACACTGATGTAAACAATGCAGGTTTCAAACTTTGAAGAAAAATGCATTCAACACGTTTGTTAGAGCTCAAGGATTCACACAATGACTTTTGATGACACTCAATGTTAACTTTTGTTTGTTTACAATAAAACTCTGTATCAAAGCTTTAATAAGAATGAATTTGGAGATTAAAAAGTTGCAAATATCAACTAGAATAAAAACATAAAACAAAACAAATTAATGTAATGTGCTGCCAGTTTACTGAGAGGTTCGACAGCAGGTTTATTGTGCAGCAGCTGCCGCAGGTCTGTTATAACGCCGAGCAGTGTAACAACAGCCGATAGGGGCATGTATTGTGTAATCCACATCCTCTTGACCCTAACCCACTTAAGTGGTGGACCACCTTTTCTTGGGACCACTATGGGATTTAGAGAGTTCGGTCGAGACCTGCTCTGTTTGAAAAGTGCAATGAGATAACTTCTGTTATGAATTGACGCTATATAAATAAAACTGAATTGAATTGAATTCTTTAGAGACATTCTTTGTCATCTAATGAGACAACTGTAAAAACATTTATTTCTGTCACAGTGGCGGCTGGTGGAAAATCTTCTAGGTAGGGCTGTGCCACATCCGGTCAATTTCAGCAAACATCCCAGAATGATTTAATGCAAAAAAGTGAAGGTATCAAAAAGGAATTCCTACTTTGCACTTGTATAAATATTTAACAATTGTTTTATTCCAACATAAAATAAAGTAACGCCTTGACAAACACATCAGTGCATCTTATTTTGGTCACCCACACAGGCGAATTCAGTATAATATAAAACATATAATAGAAAATGGTTATTTCTTGAGATTTCTTGTTTTGTTGGGGAAACCAACTGGGAGGCAAAGATCAGGAGAAGTAAACATGAAGTGCAGTTAGTGGTGTTAAGTTGGTATTCAGACACTTGAAAGGTCAGAAGCATGGGAGTCCGGTGCTCTGAGGTGTAGAGATAGTAAACTCCAGCAAACTTCTGCTCTAAAACTCTCTCACAAGTGAATTAAATTGAATTATACTCAATTACTGTGTTTCCTCACGGCGATCCTGTGGCCGCCGTCCAGCTGCGTAGCGATGTTCACTCTGCATCGCATACGCTGCTTCCCTTTCTCGCTAACCTGCCGTCTGACTGTGAGGTCAGGTTGATCTGGGAGATAAAACAATCTCCCTTTTCGGATTAGATTTGAGGGCGCTGATTGGCAAAATTTTATGTCATACGTTCATATCTTTAGCTAAACTGCTGCTCAGACCCGCCTCCTGTGGGCGATTTCTCCATCGCCCCAGAGCTGCTGAGACCTGCAGACAGGCGGAGGGGGCGTGTAGGAAAAGCATTTATGTTGGCAAATGATTTTCTATCATATTTTACACATATTACTGGGTGCACCCCGTATTTCAAACACACAAATATTGACAATGTTTATTATTATTATTATTATTATTATTAAGGGTTTTTTTGTGGCTCAGGGAGGGCGGGACCCTAGCGCCCTCTATTGGCCAGCTGCCACCGAGTGCGGCTTTGTGATAACAAGCCACTGACAGATTTCCAACAGCAGGGCTTGAAGCTCCTCAGTGTGGAGGTTTCTTTTATGAATGAAACTTGACCACAAAGTGGAGTGGAACAGGCAGCCTTATGTGGTAATTTAGGGACTATGAATATGAAAACGATTCAGCAAGTGGCATTCATCAAACTGAAACGAGAGATTTACGTCAAGTTTGTGCAGTTTAAAGGGTTTGCTGAATCTAACTTGAAACATTTGTACGAGCACACCTCACAGAAAATAAGAGGTTTAGGAGAAGAATATGAAAATGTTCCTGCATAAGGCCCACTGTGTTTTGAGTCCATTATGGATGCCATCTGCCAAAATAAGCTCTTCAGGGACAAATATTCTTCATCTAGACCCTTTCAGCATACTATAAATCTGCTCAGTCTCAGTCACACTGGTCTGGAAGAGGGGGTTTATGTTCCTGAAGGTGTTACCTGGTCGTTGTAGCCCATGAGGGCCCGCCGGGTGTTCTTGGGCCCCAGGAAGCGGTTGACCAGCATGGTCCAGCCCAGAGAGAAGTGGAAGCCGATGTCCTCCTGAAAGTCACTGCAGAGCTTGTCACAGGCCAGGTCATAACTGAGGCTGAAGCACTGACGAGGAACCAGCTTGTCTACCTGCTCTCTGACCGGGCTGGGCAGCAGAGGCTTCAGACCCTCTGCACACACACAGCAAACAGTTCAGTGTGTGTGTGTCAAGATAATATATTCAGTCACAGTTTACCACAGATGTCAGTAACACACAGCGTGGCTACATACGGAAACTACAGTCATAGTAAACAGTGTAACACGCATGTAGCCAGTGGCATTATGCAGTACATGCAGTACATTAAAGCCAGTGATAACAGTAGACAGGTGGGTGTTTGTGGTCAGCTGTCTCAGGTATGTAAACAGGAGGAGTGTTACCGATCATGTCTGTCTGTGTGGCCTGCAGGGCACCGGTGATGGAGGTGGAGCACCTCTCTGACATGTTCTTGCCCAGACCCTCCTCAATGTGCCGGTGGAGCTCCTTCAACACAAGAAAAACAACCACAACAAAGAAACAGTCAAAAACACAACCGCTGCCGTTTAGCTTCCTTACATGTACATCCACACTACCACACACTGGGCCTCATGCAAGAACAAGTTTGTCTTTTTATCCTAAACCTCTCGTACCTTTTTCTGTCAGATTCACCAAACTCTTTTACCTGCGCAAACTTGTCATTAATCTCTGGTTTCAGCCTGATGAACACCACCTGTTCGTGACGAGGTGCGCGTTCGGGAGATTTCTTCATTACCATAATCGATGCCCCTAAAACGTCCACATACGGCTGCCTGATCTGCTCTGTTTGTGGGCAAGTTTCATTCATAAAAATGTTCCTAAAGAATAAGAAGAAGTGTTTCCGCTGCTGGAAATCAGCAGAGAGATTTAGCGTCTAGTGTCAGAGGACCCAAAACAATTAGGAAATATTAATGATAGAGCTGCCAACGACACGTCATCAGAGCAGAGCTGCACTGTGGCAGAAACCCAGAGGGAACCATGTAACATGCAGTTAGACGCTACAAATCGCTTCAAAGTGGTCCGTGACTTAGATGGGCTGAGGTTTAGTCTAAAAAATAAACATTAAAAATAATAAAGTAAATTTGCAGCCATGATGATGATTATATGGTGGACAAAATATTAATTTAGCATTAAGTTTCTTTTAGTTATACATTTTATTTTAGTTAATTTCAGTATTCAGAATAAGGTGTTATGACTTCAGGTCTGAGTGTCCCCGCCCCCCCGGGGGAGAGAGTCCGACTGTCTGTACACGAAACAGTACGAGAAAATTGGCGAATGCCACAAATTCTCTTAAATCGCTCGTCGAACAAATGTTTGTACGACTGGTTCCTGCACGAGGCCCAGTGACTCTAGATTAATGTGACCTGTCAGCATTGGCATTCCAACTAATAGCCTCAAGAGGGTGAATATAACAACTGTAGGAGAGTAAGTGAAAGAATGAATGCAGAAACGAATAATCATGACAGTTGCTCAGTTGCTTCGGTCATCCATGGATCCAAGTGCTTTGTATCTCAAATACTAACCATGTAGATATAGTGCTCGAGTCGGGTTCAGGGTTAAAGTGAAAGGAGAACCGTTTTCTGTGCTTCCACTCGTCACAGATGTTAATAGAAAGGCTTAGACAGGAGCAGCATTTACATCCGGACTGCTCTTACATAACACAGATTACATGGGCTTTATACAGGTTCAGTGAGCCAACAGGAGGCCAGGGATGAGCTGTGCACTGTGCTGCATGTAGATACCAGACTGACTGTAGGAGGGTGGAAAACATTTCTGAGTGATCCTGTTGGAAGCAGGAATACTTCAGGATCACACACATCAGAGTCATTACATTCAGGATTACACTTGTATCCTTTTTGATCTCAGACGGTCATATTTCAAGCTGATATAAATGTGACGTATCAAACCAGCTCAGGAGGTGGTCAGAACACCAAAGGAGAAATCTGGGGGAAACCGGGAGCCTCGACAGCTACGTGGACTGTGAGGAACAAACCGAGTCTAAGAGACTGAGAGGAGCAAGGATCATCTCCAACAGTTAGTGACAGATCTGTCTGGGAAATATTTACGTGTGTGTATTCAGCCATCCACTACACAGTACAGGCTCAGCTGTGTTTGTAAATCAGCTAGTGAGGGCACTTGTGCTTGAGTGTGTGTACAGGCCCCGACACAGAGTCCACAACAGATCGCCACAAACACAACAGCTGACAGACAGCTAACTGCTGACATGTTCGTACATCCTGCACCTGTGTGAGAGGAGAGGTTGTAGTGAGAACAGGGACTCCCTGTCATGGACCAGTATCAGTACTGTTCCCCCCAACAGTTTGGACTAAAGGTGCCTTTCGGACTCGAGGGTCTGAGGATAGAGGGAGTCACATGTTATAAAGCATTGTAAAGCCCCCAGAGTCAAATTTGTGATATTAGACTATATAAATAAAAGTGGATAGTACGGACAGCACAGCAGCTGTGTGCACACTCACAGCTGGATGTGCAGAATAAAAAGTGGCAGGTGTAGTCAGCCAGAAGGCTTGGCCAAGATGTTAAACTCACGTTCTTGTAGACCTTGAGTACCACTGGTGATGGGTGGAAGTCCATGTGGAAGTCGTCCACCAGCACATGGAGCTTCCTGATCTCCTCTGCCATGGCATTAGACACCTGAACACGAGTAGAGAGCAGGCGTGAAAACTACTTCCTGTTGAAGAGTTCCCTTCAGCTCCGTTAGAACTGAACCAGGACTGTCAGCATCTGCTAACACTTCTTTTGTGACACATGTTGAACTTTTATTTGATAAGTGAGGAAATAATTTGATCCCACGAGTCCATCGCTTCACAAATCATCACTGACATTCAGGAAGGAACTTAAAGCCCAGCTGTCCCACTGCTGAGAAGGCAGGTATGTTATGATGTCATGTTGGGGTTCACCTGTCTCTCCACCTCCTCAGTAATCTTCTTGATCTTGGCCTTACAGTCCATGGTCAACAGGTCCAACTGCTTGTCTATAAACTCCAATCGGTCCTGCCGGTCCTCTTTGGTGTCAAGGCAGTAGACCCTACACACACACACACACACACACACACAGTCTGTGCAGGGTCTGTGGGAAGGTCATGGTGCAGGTGTAGTACACCACACACACCTGACTGATATTTGATAACACTGTAAATTGTAGATGGTGTCTTTGTCACAATAAAAAAAACATTTATGTAAATTCTGTCTCCAATATTTCCACCACTGGATGAAGAGTGCTTACAGTCCTGCAGCCCAGATATGTACCAGTGTAAAGCTAACACATATGATCATCTGCCCTCAGTCTCTGGTTCACTTACAGTCTCTGTCCATACACATGTACAATCTGCTTTTAATACCGGACTCACCTCTGCTCTTGTGCAGCGATGTGTACAGAATCCATAATGCGGCGCAGGGCTTCAGAGATCTGTTTGGCCCTCACTGTGTGCTGCTCAAACTTGGTCTTCACTGCTGACTGTGAGATACACTCCTACACACAGCAGCCACATCAGCAGACAGGCCAACAGTCCACAACAATCCTCACATCAACTCAACAAGGAGAGATGGGCATCAATCACTGGAAACTTCACTACTTACTTAGTTACTTTGCACAGTCATTAACACACATCTATCACTCTCACCTAGAGCGTTTAGTCTAATAAGCCTAAGTTACAATAGTTATTTTTGAAAAGAAAATATGCTTGTTTGCCACGTCAGCCAAGTTACCTCTGTGTGTCCTGTACAGAGAAAGGCCCAGGACGTGTTTAGCCTAGCTTAGCACAAATACTGGAAGCAGGGAGAAACTGCGAGCCTGCCTCCATCAATGCTGGAGTGTTACTGAAGTCACAGTGATAAATAAAATGGATACCCAATTAGACCATAACTGATAGATGACCTCACTAGTATTTAAATCTGTGACCCATTAAAACCCATTAAAGTCTTATTCCTGGTTGTTACACGTACGAGGATCTTACCTCGAATCGCCTCTCGAAGTTCTGGAACTCAAACATTCGGGCTTGAAAACCTTCTGCGAGCGCTCCACCTGAAACAGGACAACACCACGTTGATACTGCAGAAACCTGCTCTCTCTGTTCGGGCTGGCTGATCATCAGTGACCTGAGTGATCGTTTGTCTGCTCCAGCATTGTGAGATTTAATACACAGGCCATGTTATTCTGATATTCATTGAACTGCTTTACTGATTTCACACTGAATACCGTCCCCACCTGCTTCAGGCATTCCTTGAGCCTTCTGCACACGAGCCTGGAGTACTTCCTTGGCAGAGACGAAGAAGATGCGGTCACTGGCCTGGGCTCGGTCCACCACACCCAGCTCATCCACCAGGAAATTGGTGCAGCGGTCCATATGCTGCCTGCGGACCTGACACAGCAACAACACACTTTACTGAACATGAAGTGCACCAACTATTGCAGAAGGGGAAAAAACCCACAAGGACACAGCTTCTTCATTGACAGTGCTGTCAGCTGATGTCTCTGGACAGCAGCACAAGAAGCAATGCCACCGTCTGGATTAGTCCAGTAGTCGAGTACTTAAGCTGACCACTATCATTCAGCGCCGCAGCTGAGAGCAGCAGAGGGGCTGGAGCCTATACTCACATTAGGCAAGAGGCAGGGTACGCCATGGACAGGTTGCCAGGCTATCACAGGCTGACACATCAAGACAATCTAGAGTTTCCGATTACCCTGACGAACCCAGTCTTTGGACTGTGGGTTGAAAGCCACACAGGCAAAACTCTGCAGACAATGAATCCAGCCAGCCACTGTTGCCGTAACGCCACAGTGGTAACAACTGAGCCACCAAGCTGCTGGCATAAATTTTCATTTGTGGAAAAATGAGAATCTGGGTGTAGCTGTTGGAGTATTGTGTTGCTTTCGGCCTATTCGTTCAACAACCTGTGAACGAAGCACAAACAAAATTCGGCGTCACGTCTCAGCCACAGATTGTTCTAAACCTGAGCAAATAAAACCTGACTACAGTATCAACACGGCTAGATAACACCAGGGGACCTGAGCAGGCTTTAAACGGGCACACGGGATATTAGTCAGGGAGTGCAGAGAACTGTGGAGCAGTTCACTTCCAGCAGACCACATGGAGCGATGGGAATGGTAATACCAGTTAAGCTGTTCACGTACCTAATCTGAGGATACCGCTGAGTCAGCAGCAGGTTGATAGTGTATTACACCTCAGCACACGCACACACACACAGGCTTTGCTCGCTCTGGGTACCAATGAACACTTTAACAAGGTCCTCTCCTCATCTTGAAGCCCAGAAAATGCTTCTCACGGGGGCCAGGAGGCAGCGGACAGCCCCGCTGTTACCCGCAGCATGGTTTTAGTTTCCGTGTGTGTTTCCAGGTGTAGGTGTGGACAGATGAAACTGACTGACCTCCTCCATGTACTCAGGTTCTGAGGCTGAGGCGTCCCAGCGGTTGTTGAGGATGAAAATGTTGGGACTGGAGAGCCGCTCATTGACCTTGTGAAAGAAGGACTTCTCCTGTAGAAACACATCATTTACAACAGTTTGAAAGTGGAACGTACATTTAAAACATTAGCATTGCATTGGCATTTACGACAACAGTCCTGCACATTATTCCACTTTTATCTCGACATCAACGGTTCAGTCGGTTCGAGAGCTGACTGACGGCTTCTGTCTCAAACTACAGGTCCTTCACAGACCATTAAACCTACCGACTCAACTTAAAATGCAATCTCGGAACCCATCGGCTATCGTCTGACGACAATTTAGCCTCGGAGATCCGGATAACGGATCTCCAGGCCAAGACTTCCGTGCGGCGGCCATCGTTTACAGCCGATTAGCCATCTCGAAGCACAGCGGCTTGAATGCGGATACATTTTAAAAAAGCTAATAAAAAGCTAATCTCTAGGCTTCCGAGACTGCATTTGCTCTCCACACGGACCGGCATGCAACCAAAGCCCGCTCAAACACGACTGGTCAATACTACGCGCACTACATACGGAAACCAGAGCGCCTACAGACTCTGCATTCATACGCAGATATCTGTTTACAGAGATGACTTGACAGCGGTCACGTCTCACCGTCTGCATCAGTGTGGACTCAGAGTTCGCCACCAGAACAAACACATCGGCATCCAGGCAGAACTTGTCGATCCAGCTGTCCAGTTCTGTGGTAACATCGATACCTGGGCTGGAGGGCGAAACAAGAAGCAGAATAAGCAAACTGCCGTCTTCGGCAAGTGAGCATGGCAGCTTTTAGGCAAGAGAAAAATGAAATGAAATATTCTCCTTTTACAAACATAGAGGTATCTGTATTTCATTCAGTTCAGTCTGACCACTTTAAAAATAGCTACCACTACATACGGGGTCCCCACCTCAGCCTCGGTATAATCTGCTGTGACCTCTCTATGATAAAGCAAACATACAGGCTCAGGCCTCCGTGTAGAAACCTAAAAACTCCTCATGTGTTCACAAAGTTCATCAAGTGGTCAGCAATTGGGGCGGATGATACGTTTGCTAAATTCCTGTCATGTTAAGTGTGAAGGGATCAATGTCCCTGTGATATTCCTGCTACTATTAACTCCTGGTTAATTGTCAAACATATAATTGCGAATTTGCAACTGTTATTCCACCATTATAGTATAATAAGAGTGTAATAATCGCATACACATACCAGCTTAGTAAGAGTCATTTGTTTGACATTCAACATTTTACCACAGAAAAAGCTTAAAGGGACAGTTCACCCCAAAATCAAAAATACATATTTTTCCTCGCACTTGTAGCGCTGTTGATCCATCTAGACTGTTTTGGTGCGAGCTGCCGAGTTTTGGAGATATCGGTCGTAGAGATGTCTGCCTTATTTGGATGTAATGGGACTATATGGCGCTCGGCTTGTGGAGCTCAAGGCGCCAAAAAAATACATTTGAAAAACTCAACAGCGACGTCTCTTTCCAGAAATCAGGACCCGGTTACTGGAGATAATCCCAGATAATTCACACTGCCTAGTTTGATCTGAGGTTCGGGAGCCTGGTGCCTTGTGCTGTATCAACCAATCAGAGCAAATCTGGACCGGTGACGCTACTCAGTCATCGTATCAAAGCGGCCCCACGTTAGACAAACGTCTGTGATTGGCCCGACCGAATCCAGGGCGAGTGGAAATGTATTTGGATGGGAGAGGGGCCAGACTCGTCTGGTTCCCAGGCTACTGAACTGTCCCTTTAGTGAAATAGTGTTAACTTGTGTCCGACCTGTCCACCAACACCAGGTCATCCCTGAGCAGAGCACACTTGGCTTTAGGCCACATGACACAGACCAAGCTGCCGGCGTCCAGGTCCTCATCCTGGTGGAGAGCGTGAGCCAGCTGGTTCACTGTCTGTAAACACACACAACGTCAGCATCAGACACATTGCACCTCCACAGACTGGACTCGTTTTCACCTGCATAGTCGAGTAAAGGCACTCAGTGAGCTCTGCTGACCTTTATGCTCTTCCTCTCCTCCGAGCCTTCGGTGAGGAGGAAGGCCTCGTTGCCATCGGTGCCCTCCACCCTCAGGAAGCAGTTGGTGGTGTGTCCTATTCCAGACGGCAGCACCTTGTCACACAGCATGGCATTGATCACTGAGCTCTTTCCATTACTGGTCCTGCAGAACAAAATACATGTCTGTCAGCATTTAACCTGCAGCCTTTGCACAGCTTTACTTTTAGTGGTTTAATCCTCTAGCTTCAGGTCAAATTTAACATTTGTAGATTTTTTATGGCTACACAGAATTGGGCTTGAAACTAGTTTAATAAACTAAAAATGAAGAAACAAAGGCCGCTTTAATCAAATCAAGTAATTCTGATTCAGTGTTGACAAAGGAAGTTCTAAAACTAGAGAGAAACAGATTTAGCCTACATACCTCCCGAAGAAGACCACCTTCATGTGCCTGCGGGCGAGCACTTCTCCAATCCCTGCCACCTTGGCGAGGTAACCCCGGACCTCTTGGACCTGCTCCTCCGTGGTGACCGGGTCCAGATCATCATTTTTGTGAGTATCTAACATGTGGAGGGCAGACAGAGGTCAATCATTCCTGTCATACTTGGAGTTTCCACAGATAGGCTCTGTATTAGCTTGGCAGTATTACACCAAACTACATGATATTTGGCATGTTGTCAGACTGCTCCTGTCGCACCGTGAGAGGAAAATAGTTTTTATAGACTGATCCGATGTGAGAAGATCGGTCTCCTTAACAACTTAAGATTGGCTCTTTCACTGTTTCCTGCTTTAGCAAACTGATACTGAGCATAAGAGATGAAGATTGAGACAATAACCAGATGTTGGAAGGTGGAATGAGACGAGCGAGTCTTTACGTTAATCTGACTGAATTTAGACTTGAATCGTGTTGAAATGGTAACTACAGGTCCAACCTAGTAACATTCAGACATGTTAAATTGCCTTCAGACTATCATAAAGTGGGTGCATGTCTGTAAGGCGCTAGAGAACAAATGGCAGGCGGGAGGTACCTTCCAGAAAGGAAGAGCTCTCCTTGATGTAGGCCCCCAACTGTTCAAAGATCCCGTTGATCTTCTTCTTTGCCGTGACAAAATGCTTGAGCGGCGATGCATTCACTTCCGCCATCAGTCTCTTATCCTTCTTGCTGTGGACGGCGTTGGTGTTGGGTCGTGGGAAAACCAGAGACATGGCACTGGACAGGAGATCAAACATCAAAGACATCCTTATAAACATTTCTGACTAAAGTGTCCCTGAAATCCACTTGAAGTGAAAGAAGATGAGCCACAGACATTTACAGCAGGGTAGTACAAATGTGATTTCTATTTCAAATACGTTCACCTTGTCTCTGAGTCCAAACTGCGGCCCACGGGCCACGTGCGGCCGGACACCTTCATTTATCTGGCTCGTGAGTTATTTCAAAATGATATGTGGCCTGCTGACTATATTAAAATGCAGTTCCTATTGTGAACACTAGGTGTCACTATCACTATATGGGAATATCAGTTACAGGAAACACTCGCCGCCCATCTGAACCAAAGTGTAAATGGATGCACACATGAAATCGAAAGCAGTTGTTGTGAAGCTTTGACTTTTTCAGACAAATCAGTGCTGCACACTTCCAAACTCTCCGGTTTCCCAAACAACATTTCTGTGGAAACGGGGAAGTATTTGATCTCACAGCCTCTCTGCTGATGTGGGAAGACAACAGGAGGAAATGTAATGTGATGATGCTCTCTGCAGTCTCTTCAGGGGAAATGTTGATAATAAAACAACAAAATATAATAAATAAAGTATTTATGAATCTGAAATACTGCCAGCTTTACCGTTGTATAATTCAACAGCTTGTATTGGTTTGCAATTTAAATATCAAATATTTAATATAGAAGTTTTTCGTGTTAGCTTCCTCCTCGGGAATCTGCAGGGTCTGGTTCCTGCAGTTCTTCAGTAGTCTTCAGTAGACCTTCCCCGGCCTTTAATGCACTGAAACATTTACTGAGTGGACAAAATAACAGCACAGCGCCACAAACTGGGCCTGGGAAGTGACCGTAGAGTTTAATCACCACTTACAGCAGTACTGACAGCAGATACCGGCCTCACCGGGCTGCTGCAGACCTCCACCGGCCTGCGGCAGACCTCCACCGGCCTGAGGCAGACCTCCACCGGCCTGAAGCAGACCTCCACCGGGCTGCGGCAGACCTTCACCGGCCTGAGGCAGACCTCCACCGGGCTGCGGCAGACCTCCACCGGGCTGCTGCAGACCTCCACCGGGCTGAGGCAGACCTCCACCGGGCTGCTGCAGACCTCCACCGGGCTGCTGCAGACCTCCACCGGGCTGCTGCAGACCTCCACCGGGCTGCTGCAGACCTCCACCGGGCTGCTGCAGACCTCCACCGGGCTGCTGCAGACCTCCACCGGCCTGCTGCTGACCTCCACCGGGCTGCTGCAGACCTCCACCGGGCTGCTGCAGACCTCCACCGGCCTGCTGCAGACCTTCACCGGGCTGCGTGCTGAAGCAGCGGCCTGTGACCTTTCACACAGTTTGAAGGTAACACTGCGGCCATGGTCCAAACGTCTTATTTTACTCTTTTAAAAACCGGGCCATGTACTAAATGTGACACTAACACAAAGCCAAGCTGAAATCTATGACGTTAGATAGCATCAGCGCAAGCTAGCCTCTGTTGGGAAACATGTCACCAAGCTGTCAAACGTTACATGTCCAGCTCAGGTCTCTCACATCAGTCAGCTGTCTGCCAGTCCTCGTCCTGAAGTTATTAAGGCCACTTTAACTTCCCTGGTGGTCCTGCCTGGACGAACCCAAGCTAAATTACAAGCTAACTAGCCTTCCAGTGAAGTTCACTTAGCTCGGCAGCTAGCTACTAACGTCACGTTAGCCTGCTGAGTAACGTTAACGCACCGTCAACTGTCTCGGTTTCCCGACTTACCGTGGATGGGGGTCGTTCCTCACCAATAATCCTCTTGCATCCTGGCCCGTCGGCTTGTGAAACTCTACAGGCTAACTAGCTGCTAGCGTTACTACTGAATGCTAGTAATTAGCGTTAGCTATCTATGCTACGTGAAGGGGCGTCACTGAATGTTTCAGGCGGGCGCAGATTTAACAAGCTTCTCCCGTTTAATTAGCGGCACTGTCAGTAACTGGGTGAGAGGTTTGATGAGAATCCTAACAGATAACAGCAGTTATAATAATAACGTAGTAATAGTTAATGTTTTCCAAAGCACGATACACCTCCTGCTGTTGCCCGCAGATGTTGCGCTTGAAGGAGGCGACTCGACGTTTCAAAGTATCGCGATGTTTCGATGAAGCGGAACCGCTGAGAGTCTGCGCAGACCCCCCAAACTCCCAGGCCTCCACCTCCAGAGTCTGCTCCTGTTCTGCAGACTTCAGATGTTCACCTGCAATCTGCAACACAGGGCGGTTTCATACTACAAGCTTTACAGAACTAAATAACAATCATTAAAAAGCAGTAAGACCTCTTGTATTCTGACTGTTTCACCATGGTCTCACATTTAACCCATTTATACAAACATAGCAAGGCCTTGGCCGGCAGATGTCGCCATTTTGACTGTATGAAATGCTTCGAAACATCTTCAACACTTAATAATTCAGTGCTTCAGGCAGCTTCGTGTCCCACGACACTTCTGTTTCTCTCTGAGCTGCTGTCGACCCTTTTCTTCTTTGTGTGTTTGTGGATTGCAAACCAACACGGTGCACACCGCCTCCTACTGTATTGGTGTATATTCAGGACATTAAATCACCTGAATATTGATTGGTTAAAGAAAAACAACCATTCCACACCACTTCCTGATCCTGTCTCCATAACGTAACACATCGACCCCCTTCTGAGGTCCTTGGACTCACTAATACTTTAAACTCCACCCCTGCCCCGCCTCAGGTACTAGGCTACATCTGTTGTGGACAGACCCGTCGGCTTCATGGTCTGGCCCAGCTCCTTCTGTCCACATGCCCATGAACGCAGTCCTGAAGCCCAGCTTGCCCAGTGTGTCGGGACTGAACGATGCCTCAAACTGTGAGCAGTGAAAAGCCTCTTTAAACTTGATTCAGTAATAAAGGACCGAGTGCTTGATGCAACGAGGACGAGACTGTGGAACGCACAGACATATTTACAGTATTTGTGGATAGTGTAACTAGGGTTAGGGGTTACAGGAGCAGCGGGGCTGTTGTTTGGTAGTAGCCCTGATAAAACAACTGTTTTGTGTTATTTGTATTATTCTTGGAGTGGGCGGATGTGTCTGTGGTGGAGATAGTGTTCGCTTTGCTCTGTGTAGTAACGTTTGAGCAACATATGAAGACTTGTTGGTCCACAGTTTGTCTCTGGAACACATCACACATCAAAGTCTTACTCACCTGCTGTCCCAGGTAAACCCGTCTGCGGAGGACTTCAGTCATAGTTAGCGAGCAGAATTTAAAGGCCCACTCCAGTGATGAGGAGGCCAATATATCCCGACCGTTGTCGTTCCGGGCAACTCGGAACTCGAACATTCCCGACCTCCTACTAGAAAAAGCCCAGCGGGACGCCACTCCAAGTCGGGGCTCCTACTCGTGAACTCGGGGCGAATCCACCTGCCCCGACTCGTGAAGAAGCAGCTGTGTGACGTCACAACAATGGCAGCACCATGGAAGCTCGCATTGTACACTAAATGGTAGCTACCATCAACAGAAAGGCAACCTAAAGCATATCTGCCTGTATTTAATTAAAATAATGCATACTATCATATCATAAAGCCTGTTCTGCATGTTAACTGATGTCACCAATGTTTCATTGTTGCTCACTTTCAATGAGAGGCGAGCGGGCAGGTAGGGAGGCGCGGGCAATCGGGCAGGCGGAGCGACAAGCGGGCGCGGTCCCGTGAAACTGTCGTGGTCGTCTCACTCACACGCGAAGCGCCGTGCGAATCGGTGGACGAGGGGCTGATCCCTGCCGTTCGTGAGTTCCCTGAGATATACAGGCCTCATAAACAGGAGGGCCTGCGCATGGCGGAGCATCGGGCCGTGACGTTGTGAATAGCTTTAAGCTAGCCTATAATGACAGTCGTACCGGCAGGGATGCAGTAGTGCACAGAGGCCGTTTCCATGGTTACCACGCACAGAGCCTTCGTCTGCCTGTCTGTTCACATGACGAGCGCGGTGAAAACACCTTTAGTCCCCAGTATGGGTCGAGCTCATTGAACCCCGATGACATCGCTGTGACATCATCAGGGTTACGTTCTCCTACAGAGACACGAAGATATTATACAGCTGGTCTTTGCGTGTGGATGCTGTGGACTCTTTACTGGTTTTGAATCCAAGTATTTTGTTAAAGCTCGCAGGTACACGGATGTTAATCAGAGTGATTTATTAACAGATTCTTAATATCTGTTGAACTTCCTCACTGGTGGTTTGGTCCAATCAGCCGTCAGGAGGGTACAGGCTGTCTGGATTTACTGGTTCCCTCCTCCTGTACAGTGCATCCGGAAAGTTTTCACAGCGCTTCACTTTTCCACATTTAGTTATGTTACAGCCTTTTTCCAAAACGGATTCAGTTCATTATTTTCCTCAATATTCTACAAACAAAACCCCGTAATGACAACGTGAAACAAGTTTGTTTGAAATCTTTGCAAATTTATTACAAATAAAAAACAAAGAAATCACATGTGCATAAGTATTCACAGCCTTTGCCATGAGCTCAGGTGCTTCCTGTTTCCACTGATCATCCTGGAGATGTTTCTGCAGCTTGATCGGACTCCACCTGTGGTAAACTCAGCTGATTGACCTGATCTGGAAAGGCACACACACCTGTCTATATAAGGTCCCACAGTTACCAGTGCAGAGCACAAACTAAGCCATCAAGTCCAAGGACTTGTCTGTAGACCTCCGAGACAGGCTTGTATCGAGGCACAGATCTGGGGAAGGGTACAGAAACATTTCTTCAGTTGAAGGTCCCAGTGAGCACAGTGGCCTCCATCAGAAGTTTGGATCCACCAGGACTCTTCCTGGAGCCGGCCCACCCGGTCAGACTGAGCCATCGGGGAGAAGGGCCTCAGTCAGGGAGGTGACCAAGAACCCGATGGTCTCTCTGACAGAGCGCCAGCGTTTCTCTGTGGAGAGGAGAACCTTCCAGAAGAACCACCATCTCTGCAGCACCAGTCAGGCCTGTATGGTGGAGGGGCGAGACGGAGGCCCCTCCTCAGTAAAAGGCACATGACCGCCCACCTGGAGTTTGCCAAAAGGCACCTGAAGGACTCTGACCATGAGAAACACAATGCTCTGGTCTGATGAAACAAAGATTGAACACCGTCCCTACAGTGAAGCATGGCGGCGGCAGCATCACGCTGTGAGGAGAAACTGCCCAAACACAGGTGCCAAGCCTGTAGCATCGTACTCCGAAAGCTAGAGAGCCAAAGCTGCTTCAAAGTACTGAGCAAAGGCCGTGAATACTTATGCACATGTGACCTTTCGTTTATTAAGATTTCAAACAAACTTGTTTCACGTTGTCATTACGCGGTTTTGTTTGTAGAATATCGAGGAAACTAATGACTTGAATCCGTTTTGGAAAAAGGCTGCAGCATAACAAAACGTGGAAAAGTGAAGCACTGTGAATACTTTCCGGATGCACTGTATGTTAGTCTGGTTAATCAAACCACCTTCCAACTTGTCAACTCCACCTTAGTGAGACACAGGGACACAGTGGAAATCTAAAGATTTATTTATTTTGTATTACTTTATGTTCAGACAATCAGAAAATGACAACTCCTTTTCTTTTCACTGTCTTCTAATCTAGTAAGTGATAATACAAACACCTAATGCAAAACTCATCTAAGTTAAAGGAGGTGAAACCTGCACTGCAGTGCTTCTCAGAGCGACCCACGTGCAGGCAACACGACGGTACTGAACCATCCTTTAGTGAAACGGATCCAGGTGTCCTCAGCGTCCTCTGCACCTTCAGTCTGGAACGATCCCACCCATCTTCAGACACGTACCAGTCTGAGTAACCTCCGAGGGGGCTTAAATTTACACTGATAGAAAATCAAAGCCGCAAACCCTCACAGTGTCCAGCGTCACTCAGAGCAGGACCGTGAAGGTGGGATGGTGTTGCGTTCAGGTGACGTGCTCAGAGTAGGTATCCTCAGTACCAAAGTGTTGCCTGAACATTTCTTCAGGCCGATGACTCGGAGTAAAGCTTCCAGACTGAAGCGGCAGAGACACGTGAGAACAGAGGCAGTGTGGACTGTGAGCTAATCTCAGTAACTATGGAGCTACAAAGTACATGTGCTTCTTCTGACAAAAATAAAAGTCTAAGACATTTTCTCTGCAGTTAGGTGGACAGTCGCCTGTCTCTTCTCTGAGGTAGTAAATAAGTAGACATATCATAATAGGCAAGAATGGAGAACAATGCTGAGTCTGGAATACACCACTAGATGTTGAACCTCTTCAACAGTGGTACAAAACTGCCCAATTGTTACAGGTTAAAACTATTTCTATTCATTTTTGCAGAAAGATATAGGACAAGGTAGAGGTAGAAAGTTTGACTGAATTATAATGTCAATGTCTGCTGCTAGATAAAGAGTTTAGATTCATAAAATCTACCTTTATAGTTTCAATCTAATGGCACAAGTAAGAGCCAAAATAACTAGAAGCAAATACAAATAAAAACAGAAAGCCACAGTTCTGCGTGTTTGAGGTACAGATCAAATTCATCTTTTTTAGAAATGTCGTAAGTGCTTAAACCCAGTCAAGAGGTTAGACACTCTCAGAGGCACAACAGTAGCATTTTAAGACATTGGTGCAACACTTGGAGGCTGGTTACAACGCTAGTGAGAGACGTCCTACTACATGCAGTTCATGGAATTAAGGCAGAAGAGAGAGCGCATCGTCTGAATCTCTCTAAATCTCTTCTTTCCAATATCTCATCAATCACTCAACATCCAGCTGGAGGGCTCCTCCGTCTCCACTACACTTGACCAATTTCACGAGTAGAACAGGAAGGCTGCTGGTTAGGGTCCCTTATTGTTGACCAACCGATCCTCAACCGCTTCGCCTCTCTGGCTTCCCTGAGCCTCTGCGGGGGCTTTAGTCCTAATTACATCAGAAACTCCACAGCCGTGGAGGAGTGGCTGTCAACACCAGCAGTGACATAGTAAAAAGGTAGGAAACAGGAAGAAGTGCTCTGGAAGGCCTTTGTAGAACTGATGCTGTTTTCTATTCACGAATAAAGTCTGAAACTCAGTTACGACCTGCTCGCATCAGTTCAGTTTAACAGGGAGCAATGCTGTTCCCAAGTGCCCCGGGTCACACGGTGTAGCCAGGGCTGCCACCTTCCACTGAGCAAAACATGGATATGGGGGGAGAGGGCTGGATGACCTCTGCTTCAGACACAAATACAGACAACGTGCTGAAAAGCGCTTTTATGTTCCTCACTGTGCCATTACATCCATACCACGACTTTATTTTAGATTCGCCACAGGCTGAGAAATGGTTTGCAGTGAGCTTTCCATCTGCTCTGCACGCAGGAGGAACGCTCGGCAGCCAATCAGAGATGCACGCGCACACACACACACACACACACACACACACAGTTTAATGCTAAAACTTCTAACGATTAAGGAGAAGTTCCACAGATTACTGTCGGAGATGTGGAAACATTTAAATCTGCCAAATCTCAGCTACACAACCATGTTTTAATGTCCCACGTTGATCCAGGACTATCATAGTCACAGTTCTGGATGGCCATCTCCTGCAACACTGACATTCAGTCCCTCAGCAGCTCATAAAAAATGTCCATTACTTGTTTTTGTTACTTTTCACCTTAAAAGTCACTAAACAGTTTGGCAGCAGGTGAGTCTCGACATTATTCCACCTGAGTGCGAGTTCTGCGGGACCAGGGCCAACTTCTCTCGTGCCTCGGAAAGCAACACATGCTTTTATGTGTTTGAAGGGACGGGCAGCAACCCTGACACCGGTGACCTGGTTAGCACAGAGCGTGGGCGTTGGAGCTGTGAACGCAGCGGATTCATACAACGAAGCGCTGCTGCTCTCTGAGGCCCGTTCAGACAGACGCGCTGCGGCTGCTGGTTAACAGATGAGGAGTCGTGACAGAGTCGGCAGAAATTTCTGATTGGTTCACCCATTGTTCGAGTTCAAGAACATTTATTCTAAGCAACACTTGTCTGTCTGAACGGTACCTGTTGGGTCTGATGTTCTGGCCCACAGGTGAGAACATTTAAAAAAAAGGTTCTGCAGTTGGACCCGCAGACATCAGCAGAGCAGCAGCTGGCCACCTCGTGGGATTTGGCAAGACCTCAATGTCGAGAGGTCTGCCGTGTTGAAAATGAAACGAAGTGCATTTCAATCTAGTGACGGTACGTAACAGAGCAAAAAAATAATAATTAAAAATGAAAAAGTAGCTATGTAGCATTAGAGTTTGTCACCATGCTGATGTGACCTCGGATAACTGAAGACCTTCAGGGCTTCAAACACCGGCCGTCAGAATTTCAGGCTGACGTTACTCAAATGCTTCTGCAGTTCAATTCCAGTAACAGTGCGAGACATTTGTGATCCGCTTAACTGATAACAGATGACATGTACGGGTTTACAGGATCCTTAAAATTCAGTAGGTGCAGTCTAGCTTTACAGTTATTGTTAGCTGTAACTGTTTTTCACTCCACTTTCAGACGCTAATTCTGAATTCCACAGAAAAGGGTTAAATTTACAAAACTTGAAACAATGATTGATGATAAAATTTGGTTATTTCACATTTGATATTTCCGTGTGTTGATGCACTCGGACACATCAGTTGGTGTAATGCTGGATGGGAAGCTTACTGCGTATTTTAGTGAGTTAACCACCAGATGTTATATACACACGGTTAGGTTTCTAACGGAGTACATCTTTCACCGACTGTGTGGGACCGTTTATGCTCCAATATTGTAAAAGGAGAAAGTCTCAAGTCAGCTCCAGTAAGGGAGGGGACATTTTCTTAAACACGAAACATTACTGGATAAAATATTCCCGAACACTGTGGCATTTTAAACTGGATGACATGTGACGAGTGTGTTAAGTGCATCCGCTGTTGGTAACAGGTCTGACAAAAAGAAGTACTTCTCTATTTTGGTTGTAGTGACAACATCTACATTTCCTACAGTTCAAGCTTCCTTTTTTAAATAATGAGGTAATACTGATGAGGTGATTTGTTGTGTTCAACAAAAAACAACTAAGGTTAGCATCATTAGCACTGACAGGCTAAAGTTACACATTTGTTTTACAATAAAGATGCCCTTCTCATGTTTTACCCTTTTCATGAAACATCCATGAGCTCGTGTGAAGGCGACACTTGTGGGGACACAGAGCTGCTTACTGCTGAAAGGCCTGGTAGTAGTGAGGTAGGGAGCTGGAAGTGCTCATAGCAGGACTGCTGTATGCCTGAGGTAGCTGGCTGTGGTTGTGGGCCCTGGGGCCCTGGGGTACATGTGCCTGGGGAGGCTGGAAGAAGGTGAAGGGCCCTGGAGCCTGGGAGGACAGCCCAGTGGAAGAGGATGGAGAGGTGGTGGTGGTAGTGGCGGCGGGTGGATAGCTCATCACTAACCCCCCCATCCCCATGTGAGGGCTGTAGGGCGGCAGGCTGAAAGGCAAGAAGCCCAGCAGGGGCCCGAGGTCCATGTTAGCGGTGCAGGACAGCTCGGTGGAGGAGATGGCGGGGCTCCTGGACAGCAAGTGGGGGTCGCCGCCAGCACCCACCCCTTCACCCAGCACCTCCCTCTGAGGGGAGGCAGAAGTAGAGGTAGAGGAGTTGACTGCACTCAGGTGAGGTGGGGGGGCGCTCTGCAGGTCCAGCAGAAAACTGTCCACGTCGGCGCGAGGATATGAGGTAGATCCATGCTGGTACCTGGCCATGTTGCTGTAGGGCTGCTGCTGCTGAGCCGCCGGGGGCTGCAGGTGGTGGTGGTGGGGGTGAGAAGACTGGGAGGGCATGTGGCGGGCGACGCCCATGCTCGAGGACAAGGAGCCCTGCATGAGCCCATGGGGGTGGCCCAACCCGGGGACAGGATTGGCCATGGGGTAGGAGTTGTACATGTCCCTGGAGTAAGTCTCCATGGGCTCCTTGGAGACGGAGCCCATATCAGACGCCACGGGGCTGGGCTCCTCCTTCACCGGGCACTGGGTGGCGGGGGTCGGTGTGGCCACAGGAGTGCTGGGTGTACCGGGTGGCATCAACCCCGACTCCTGGGCGTGGCTCTTCTTCAAGTGGCGGGTCAGGTGGTCCCTGCGGCCAAAGCGCTGCGCACAGCGCGGGCACAGGAAGTCACGGCGCCCAGTGTGCACCACAGCGTGACGCCGTACGTCCTTGCGAGTGTAAAAACGGCGATCGCATCGCTCACACGAGTACTTCCTCTCTCTCACTGGCACGGCGGCGTTAGTGTTGCCCTCTGACGGTGGCGGCCTGTCAATATGGCTGCCCAGGTGCTCCAGTAGGGAAGGCGCCCCCTCTGGGCAGGGCAGGCCCGCTGCAGTGCCGTGGGCTGCCACCAGGTGGCGTCTATAACCCAGCTGGGTGTTGTACTGCTTGCCGCAGTCCTGGCAGTGGAAGAGCTGCCTGCTGGCTGCGTGGCTCTCCTGCAGCTGGCTCTTCAGATGGTCCTGCTGGTGGAACATGGTCTAACAGAAGGAACGGTACTGGCTCTGCTGCTGCACAGGGACTCTGGCCAAGAGCCGGAGCAGACACAGACAAGACTCATGAGGATTCTCCAGAGAGCTGACCATCAGCCTACAGACCTGCGGTCGTTTTGTTAACTTAGAGTGCTAGAATTAATGCTAAGTGCTGTTTGTTGACTGTTTGATGGTCTCTTGTGGCAATGACTAGTGGTCTGTCCTGCCTTACTGGGGCAAGCCTGTGTCCAGCACTTGGTCTCTGTGACAGCAGCTGCCATAGCAACCCCAAAAGGGCTGCGGTGAGGAGGAGCTCTGGAAGCTCTGACTGGGCCTGTGTGTTTCCTGAGAAGAGCTCTTGTGTTGGCCTGCAGTCTATTTTAGTATTCAGCAGCCCCGAACGCCACAGTCACACAGCTGAATCACAGAAGCAGATCAGCATCTCCACAGACCTGCAAGACAGGAAGCGACAGTGTCACTTTGGGCAAATGATAGCTTTTGGTTTACATGGTTATGAGGCAGAGAGAGGCACGCTGGAGGAGCGGACTTTAAGTAACTATGTAAGAGCAACAGGTCTGTGTAGTTTAGAGTCTCGAGAGATTTATCGTTGCTCCTTTTAAACCCACTTTAACGCGTTTCAATATAAACCACTCACCTTTCGAACTTATCGCAGCCTTTGTATTCTTTAGCGTCACTGACATCGTCTACACCTACGTTTAGCTTCTGGTGTCATCACAGTCTTATACATTAGAACATTTATTACCAGCCAATGTGTACCATTATTGTTCTTTTTCTGATACCTGGATTCGCTAAGCTCTTTATTTCCCTTGGCTATTGGTACCAAAGAGCAATGTAGAAAGCATTAGTGACGCCCCCTAGACGCTGAGGACTTGAATCGTCAGTGGAGAAACCCCCCGAGACTAATTTGTTTGTCAGTCGAATCGCTGCTCTTCTTGCGTTTCCGAACACGACCGACGTCACAGACGGAAACTGAGAGCAGAGCGCCTGAACGTTGGTGAAGTCCACTAAACTACTCTGAACCCGACGCCGGTGCAACCCCCTCTACTGCCGGCCAGTGTGCCGGCGCTGTCAGCAGCCAATCAGGGGAGAGGATTTTACAACTGACCTATGACCAGGACCCATAGTTTGTGTTTCTCTGACTGATAAGAAATCACATCACAGACGACGAAGAAAGACATTAAAAGGTGAGTCTGACAGTTTCAGAAGTCAGACGCTCCCACTTTAACTTACATGCAAATCATATTAACATTGTAATCTTAGAAACTTAACAGTTCTGCGTAAGGATCACGAAAAACAAGGTGCGAGGTAACGCTGCGTCACTTCTGAGGCCGGTACTGACACTGACATTACTGATAAACAATCATGATCGGGATTTTGTTGTTGTTTTTGAATTGTTTACAGAGTCAAAGTCAACGTGTCTCGCTGGTGGACAAACGCTGCGATGGAGACACTCGAGATGACTCGACCAACAGGTACGGCCAATCTTTCGGTCTAGCTCCATTACTGGGTATTTCAATGTGTCAGATACATGTTTAATCAACATTTCACATCTTCTTTATTTATTGGTTTATTGAACAGAGACAGTGCACAGTAATTCAGTTTTCTGAACATATTAAAGATGATATTAATGAAACGTTTAGAGGTGGATGTTCCTTATAAACCAGGACACTTTATATTTAAAACTAAATGACGCCAGACTCGGGGGGGTGACTGCTGGTGCTGGCTCAGGGTCGTTGCTTCGGCATCTGTATGAAACACCGAAGATCCTGCCAGATTCACCACCAGAGATCACTTTTGTTTCATCTGTCCAAAGTGTCATATCTATATCTATATTCTATATTTATTCTGTATTTTTCTGATTGTCAACAAATCTCATGTTCAGACTCAAACCAGCAACACGTCGGTGCGTCTCTCAGTACCGTCTGACTTCCTGTCTGCGGCTCTCAGCTGCGAGCCCATTGGCTCCTGCTGAAGACGTGAATCTTTAAAACACAGATTTATAGTTTGATGTTTAAAAAGGATCAGCCATTTTGTAGTTTTTATCAGACTAACAGGAGGAAACAGAGCGTCTGTTGGGGACTATTTCCAGCGGCGGATGAATCCACATGTGGTGCTGTAGTGAGTGTTTGGGGCAGCAGGACGGTGTGTGTGGGGCGGAGGCAGAATAAACTACAGTGAGTGTGTGTTCGTGGTGATGAAGGTGCAGCAGAGCGGCTCGCTGATGTGTTTTAATAACAGCAGTGGAGCTCAGAGGCTCCGAGGAAGGAGATGCATCCGGCTGTGACACACACACACACACACACACACACACACACACACTTTCACTGCTGGTCTGAGTCTGAACGTGAGATTTATTGATGAGGAGAAATATTGAGAGGATCAGCAGACTGATCCTACAGCCTCGCTGCATTTTAGGGGACCGTCCTGCACCTGTTCCAGAAGTACCTGACAACGGTCCAAAATACAAACTAAGCTGATCAATTTAAAATGTTACATATTTTCAACTGCTCAAGAGCATCCATCAAGGATTAAGAGCTGCCAGGACCCGGATCCTCACTGAACCGGCCCGCGGTTCGGAAGGAGCAGCCTGCAGTAAGATCTGCATGAGACCTTAACTTTAATGTTCTTCTCCGGTCCAGCCGCCGCTTCCTCTCAGAGCTGAAACGCGTCTTTATGCAGGCGGAAACCTCGCTAACAGGTCTACATGAAGACTGCGTCCCGAGTGCTGAGCTGGTGGAGCTGGTGGAGCTGGTGGAGCCGGTGGTGCCATCTTGTGGGTCCTCAGCATGGAGCTGCCATGAAGCTTTGATCCGCACACTTTTTAAAGCCTGTGCGTCCTGCCGGACTCGGTGCGGACGTGCTCGTCCTGCTGGACGCAAAAGAAACGAAAACGTCCAGCAGGGCTGATGGGAGCCGGACTGAAGGTCTGCACTGGTAGAGATCGGTGGGACGGGGTCGGTCCCAGACCGGGGCTAACTTTGCCTGCTAGCCTGGCTGCGTTCACGAAATTCGGCGGCGGGGGTGAAATGAGGTTTCGTGTTCGGGGCTTGCGGGAGTTTCCCACCGGGTTTCTACCGAGGGAGGCCGCCGACTCGCGGCGGGGCGGCTGCGGACGGACGGGGAGAGTCCGCCGGGCCAGCGTGCAGGTTAAAAAACAAAAGAGCAGCGCTTCACTAAGTTGTGTCGGAGTTTGTCTTGCGGGAGCTAACTCCTCTCCGTTTCACCGAGGAGCGGTAAACTCCGGCTCCGGTGGACACACACGGACACGACGCTACTTACCGGCTGCGCCTCCGTCCCGCTCTCCGTCCGGCCTCCGTCCCGCCTCCACATCGACATTTTGGAACAAGTTTTAAAGATGTTTGTCAGAGTCCGGGCCTGGACTGCTGGGCGCCGCGCTGCGAGCCGTGCATTGTGGGAGAGTGACGTCACACCCCGGGCTCAGAGGAACTCCAGCAGGAACCAGATCTGCGTGCCCCCCGACCCCCCCACTCATATGTGCGCCTGTTATTGATATCACTGTCTGTTTAGTTCATATTGACAAGTCGGTTATTAATTGTTAACACAGGCTTTTTCTTTGCCTTGTTATCCCACAACAAGTGCCTGCGCACATAAATGTAATATAAAACACAAATCTTTAAAAGATGGCCTCAGTCCCACAGTTCCAGTTCCCCTCTGGTCTTAAACCGAGTCCTGGAAGCAGATCCCTGACGGGGACTCAGACTGCCTGCGGGCTGACAAGTGAGGCGTAATCAATAAGTGCTGAATGGTAATGAGCAGGTTCTCAAAGTCAGCCGGCAGCAGCTATATGTTCTCTCCTGGGTGTCTGTAAGGAGTCCGGTTTTATTAACTGACTGACTAACTAACTGACTAACTGACTGACAAACTAACTCTCTGACTAACTCACTGACTAACTAATTAACTGACTAACTAACTGACTAACTCACTGACTAACTAATTAACTGACTAACTAACTGACTAACTCACTGACTAACTAATTAACTGACTAACTAACTAACTAACTAACTGACTAACTAATTAACTGACTAACTGACTGACTAACTCACTGACTAACTAATTAACTGACTAACTAATTAACTAACTGACTAATTAACTGACTAACTGACTAATTAACTAACTAACTGACTGACTAATTAACTAACTTACTGACTAACTAACTGACTGACTAATTAACTAACTGACTAACTAACTAACTGACTGACTAATTAACTAACTTACTGACTAACTAACTGAATAATTAACTAACTAACTGACTGACCAACTAATTAACTGACTGACTGACTGACTAACTGACTAATTAACTAACTGACTGACCAACTAACTGACTGACTAATTGACTGACTGACTAACTGACTGACTAATTAACTGACTAATTAACTAACTGACTAACTAATTAACTAAGTGACTAACTGACTGACAAATTAACTAACTAATTAACTGACTGACTAACTAATTAACTAACTGACTAACTGACTAATTAACTAGCTAACTAATTAAGTACTGACTAACTGACTAACTAACTGACTAATTAACTAGCTAACTAATTAAGTACTGACTAACTAATTAACTGACTGACTGACTAATTAACAAATTAATTAACTAATTAACTGACTAACTAACAAATTAACTAACTGACTAACTAATTAACTAACTGACTAACTAACTGACTGACTAACTGACTGACTAATTAACTAGCTAACTAATTAAGTACTGACTAACTAACTAACTGACTAATTAACTAGCTAACTAATTAAGTACTGACTAACTAACTAACTGACTAACTAATTAACTGACTGACTAATTAACAAATTAACTAACTGACTAACTAATTAACTAACTAACTGACTAACTAACTGACTGACTAACTGATTGACTAATTAACTAGCTAACTAATTAAGTACTGACTAACAAATTAACTAACTGACTAACTAACTAATTAACTAACTAACTAACTGACTGACTAATTAACTAAGTAACTGACTAACTAACTCACTGACTAACTGACTAACTAATTAACTGACTAACTGACTGACTAACTAACTGACTAACTAACTCTCTGACTAACTAATTAACTGACTAACTGACTGACTAACTCACTGACTAACTAATTAACTGACTAACTAATTAACTAACTGACTAATTAACTGACTAACTGACTAATTAACTAACTAACTGACTGACTAATTAACTAACTTACTGACTAACTAACTGACTGACTAATTAACTAACTGACTAACTAACTGACTGACTGACTAATTAACTAACTTACTGACTAACTAACTGAATAATTAACTAACTAACTGACTGACCAACTAATTAACTGACTGACTGACTAACTGACTAACTGACTAATTAACTAACTGACTGACCAACTAACTGACTAACTAACTGACTGACTAATTGACTGACTGACTAACTGACTGACTAATTAACTGACTAATTAACTAACTGACTAACTAATTAACTAAGTGACTAACTGACTGACAAATTAACTAACTAATTAACTGACTGACTAACTAATTAACTAACTGACTAACTGACTAATTAACTAGCTAACTAATTAAGTACTGACTAACTGACTAACTAACTGACTAATTAACTAGCTAACTAATTAAGTACTGACTAACTAATTAACTGACTGACTGACTAACTGACTGACTGACTGACTAACTGACTGACTAATTAACTAGCTAACTAATTAACTGACTGACTGACTAATTAACAAATTAATTAACTAATTAACTGACTAACTAACAAATTAACTAACTGACTAACTAACTAACTAACTAACTAACTAACTAACTGACTGACTAATTGACTGACTAATTAACTAGCTAACTAATTAAGTACTGACTAACTAATGAACTAACTGACTAACTAACTGACTGACTAATTAACTAGCTAACTAATTAAGTACTGACTAACTAATTAACTAACTAACTAATTAACTAACTGACTGACTAATTAACTAGCTAACTAATTAAGTACTGACTAACTAATTAACTAACTGACTAACTAACTAACTGACTAACTGACTAATTAACAAATTAACTAACTGACTAACTAACTAATTAACTGACTAACTAACTAACAAATTAACTAACTGACTAACTAATTAACTAACTGACTAACTAACTGACTGACTAACTAACTGACTGACTAACTGACTGACTAATTAACAAATTAACTAACTGACTAACTAATTAACTGACTAACTAATTAACTGACTGACTGACTAATTAACAAATTAACTAACTGACTAACTAATTAACTAACTAACTGACTAACTAACTGACTGACTAACTGATTGACTAATTAACTAGCTAACAAATTAACTAACTGACTAACTAATTAACTAACTGACTAACTAATTAACTGACTGACTAATTAACTAAGTAACTGACTAACTAACTGGTTCATCTATGTGACTGGCTTGCTGGTGGATCTCCTTTGTCAAAGGATCAGCTGATACAGAAATTGATGGAAATAAAAAACAACTTCACTCAAGGTCTACTTACTGGCTTTTCCCGCAGCTTTCAAACGCATCTCACAGCCTTCATCAACGAAAGATTTGCTGTCCCCGGCCATGTTGTTTTATCACACGGGGTTAAATATTGTATTAAAGCAAAGTTACTGAGTCGAACATACTTCATTTAGTTAATGTTTACAGTGGAGGGGCTGCTGACAGCAGGGTGCCCGTCCCGGTGTCCCGGTGTCCCGGTGTCCCGGTCCCTCTGAACAATCCGGACCTCAGAAATGTCGTTGACCTGGACAAATAAACCCGAAACTGTCTGCCTGTATTAATACCTCACATCTGCACAACCTGGCGCACTGACCCCGCAGGTAACGCAGGTAACGCAGGTGAAGCAGCGCTGCTGGCCGCAGTCCAGAGGAAGCGTCTGATGTGTGCAGAGAAGAAGTAGATCCTCCAGCCGGGCCGCCGTGCTGCAGCCGGGCATCACCTTGTATATTCTTGTGAATGAGGACACATTTAGCTGCTCCAACAGGCGGCCTCGTCACACGTGCTGTGCTTAATGTGTAGCGTCTGCGTGCTCCATCAAAACCGGACTCTTCGGGTATCAAACGTGGTTATTTGTAAGCAGCATCTGTTCAAATGCACGACTTGCGTGCGGAGGGCTGGCCGTTGTTTTGTTGCATTCCTGCGGAGGGTTTGACCTTTGACCTGGTTGTTGCATTCCTCAGAGGCTTGTCCTGCAGCAGCCCTGCACTCAGCAGCTCAGCCAGCCGACTCTCTGCTCCGGTGCTACATGACGGTGTGCGCTGAGCTCCTCTAGACGAGGCAGTGGACACGCTAGCGACTCTTCTCACGGATCACCATCGTCCCGAGCGCAAAGGAACATCTTGTTTTGGGTCAACACAGCCAGCGCAGAGTGTAGTTAGCCGTTTTGCTAAGCAGCTAAATCGCCATCGCGTTGAGGTTGCTTTGTAGACTCTCAGCAGGCTAGCCGCAGACAGCAGCGCAGAGGAAATGAAGGACAAACAAAAGAGAAAGAAGGAGCGGACCTGGGCTGAGGCGGCTCGCATGGTAAACTCCCTATTTTAAACATTTAACTAGCTGCATGTAAACGATGTATGAATTAATGTGGAGGGATGGATCCAGGTGTGTTGTTGTGTTTGGGCATTCTCCTCACGACCACAGCCTGGCTCTGCTAACCTTATAATATCAGCTAGCTGTTAGCTAGCAGGCAGGTTGTGTTTGGTTTAAATGTAACTGGGGGGGGGGCACATTTTACATGTGCTGCATCTTTCTGGCTGCTGACATAAAAAGCTACGCAGCGCAACATGCTAACGCTGGCTAGCACGCTAACGTCCACCTCGGATTTTAGGCTCTTTGTTTGCTAGGCAGCAAGCTAGCTAGCTAGCTCTACGCTAACTAATTACCATCTGAGCACCCTGCTTACCTCAAAAGAAAGGCTGCGACAAGTTTATAGGCTTCATGTCGTCAAAGCAGCCAGTAAAACGTGACCTTGATTAACTCGCAATGTTCATGTAACGCCTAACTCGGTGTAATAGCAGCTAATGTTGTTGACCATAATGCACGCTAACGTTAGCGAAGCTAACAGCTAACGCTGCCCACAAGCTCAGCTGTCTTGTGATCCACAGCGGCAGGAAAATAAAAGAAGTCCGTTAAATCAGCCAGACTGTCGGCAGATCGACGAGGAGCAACGTTAATGTTTAGGAAGGAGGTCAAACGGAACAGCTGAGAGACAAACGCTAAACACTGGCGAGCTGGGCCTCTCTTCCTATTAAATGCACTTTATTTGTTAATTAAAATGCACAGTGACAGCGGAGCAGCTGGCCACATGTCGGACAGCGTCTGGCAGCGGTCAGGTGTGGTCCTCCACCGTGGCCTCCGTGTGAGGGCAGTGGGTCCACGGGCTGCTCGGCTCTGCTCAGGCCGGGTAGGCCTCTGCTTTCTGCCCGCAGAGCTGCTGTGTACAGCACACAAGTGAAATCTGAATTACCAGATTTAGTTCCAGATGGACACAGAACCACTTTCACTGTCTCTTAGCAGTGCACACTCACACCAGTTCCAGACCACGGGTGTGATGCTGCTTACTGCTTTTGTTTAAAGGAGACGGTCAGCTAAAGGAGGAGTCGGGACTCTTTGAAAGCATGTCCCTGTTTTATACTGACTGCAGATGAAGTACACGGGAAGGATCCAGTGTCACGTTCTTTGTTCCTGTTCCTCATGTGAACGCACAGCTGCAGCTCGCCATGCAGCCTGCACTCCTGCCCGCTTCACTCGGTGCACCTATACAATCCAGCACAGCAGCCCCGCCACACACTCTGCTTTCACGCAGCTCAGGACGGGTAGTGTTTGTTAAAACGTCCCGAGACGTATTCATTTAACTGCATTACATTGTGTTTCTAATATTCTTCCCCCTTCATGTTGGTAAATGGGGGGCGAAACATTAGAGACGCCTCGGTATAATGCATCCAGTCCTCAGTAATAAACAGCTAAATTACACAGTGTCAGTCAAAAATGGACATTATTGTCCTCGTAATGGTAGAGTTCGTGGCTGAGCTGTTGTATTGGACTGCATTAGAGTTTACATGTGTAACGTTACCTGGTCAAGTGGCCGCCGAGCGTAGTTCGGTACATTAGCAACAAAACCAAATCTAAACATTCATGTCCGAGCTGTACTCAAAGTTTAAGCCATGTCTCAACTATATGTTCAGTATATCCATAAGACATATTGACGGGAAAATATTAATATGTTATATTTAATATAATTAATGTTTATTAATATTATAACAACTTCCACATTTATTCATCTGCATGTAGTCTTGAGCCACGAAACAACGAGGAGATTCTTCTCTTCGCTGGTGCTGCGGAGAAAAAGAGGCAAGAAAACAACCTGTACAAATATCGGCCCAGCACTTCCTCCTTAACTTCAATTTATGAATATCAGTCGCTTTACTTGCGTCCTGTGAGCTAAGAGGAATTAATGAGAGTCCCATACTTAATGTCTTGTCATACTGTGCTTGTGCGCTGTCGGACAATATTCAGTCAGGGATTCACTTGTAAGAAGCGAGGCGAGCGTCCTGCTCACTCACGATTGTCATTAATTAGGGTTTTAGTGGCAAAACAAGATTTCAATCCATAAATATCATTACCTTTCTGCGCGCTGCTGTTCTCAGGCACCAAATGTCCCGTTTCTGTAACGGCCCTGTCACGGCTGAATAACAAAAAGCCCGTCCCGTAACGAATAAATGAAGCCAGCGTATTAGACACTTCGTGTCTGAAAGGGGCTTGTGGTGACCCTGACGCTCACTGCCTAACCCCGAGGAACGAGCCAGAGGTGGACACGGTTTTTAAACGCCGCGCTTCACGACTGATGCTGAAATTGTTGGGCTGGTTTCTGCAGCTAACATTGTTTCAAAAACGTCTGTTTCTGTGGCAGAAAAACACACTTAGTGTGGACGGAGGCTGAGACAGAAGATCTCTGTCTCACCTCACCTGTCTCACCTCACCTGTCCAACAGCGACCACATGTTCTGTTTCTTCTGTCTGCCAGGGTTGCTTGTCTTCCTGTTTGGATGTCCAGTTTGTGGTCACTGAGCCTGTCTGTCTCTCTATTCACTTCAGTTTTATTTATAAAGCATCTCACTGCACTTTTCCTACAGAGCAGGTCTCGACCGAACTCTTTATAATATTAAGACGGTGTCGTCCCTCATTCGTCCAGGAGTGTTCTACAGTAGGAAAGGTTTCAGTCGTAGTCGTCTGGACACTGTTTTCAGAATCAAGACGTTTCGGCTCCCATCCGGAAGTCATTCTCAATTGTGAAAAATTCCCGTCCGATTTTTTTACAATTGAGAATGACTTCCGGATGGGAGCCGAAACGTCTTGATTCTGAAAACAGCGTCCAGACGACGACGACTGAAATCTTTTCTTCTTTATAATATTATTTACAGAGACCCAACAAATCCCACCATGAGCAAGCACTTGGCCACAGCGGCGGGGGGGTCACAATGCATCACTCTCTCTCTCTCTCTCTCTCTCTCTCTCTCTCTCTCTCTCTCTCTCTCTCTCTCTCTCTCTGTCTCTCTCTGTCTGTCTCGCCCCGTCTGTCTCTCTCTGTCTGTCTCGCCCCTGCTTCCTCTGATAGACTTATTGGTGCCCTAAAGACTCTGTAGGTCTCCAGTTTGTGATGCAGGTGCCGTACCAGACCTGTACCAGCGTCCTTTCTATGCTTTTAAGAGCCTCAATAAATGATTTTAAAATAGTTTAGTTTGTTGTTTTTGGCAAAGAATTGCTTCTTTAAAATAGCTGTAAGACCATTTTGAGATAGTCGATCATGTTGAATGATTAGGATAAGTCTGTATTGATCGTGATCTGTTTTGTATTCAGGGTTTTTTCTCAACAGCGCAGAAGTGTCCGTCAGTCCGTGTGGTAAAAACAATGTGGATGTTTTCCAGGTGTTGGAGAACTTCTCTGATGCACCAATGACTCCCAAACAAATCCTCCATGTGATCCAGACCAAGGGGCTGAAGGAAATGAGGTCACACACACACACACACACACACGCACACACACAGTGTTATGATGCTGATTTCAGTGTAGAGCTTCAGGACGTCAGTCATTTGTCCGAGTGCATCATTGCTTCCTAAAACCTGTAGAAACCTTGTTGACTGTTAAACTGTGTAAGTTGAGGAACACTGTCCTCTCGGCCTCTTGTGTTTGTCCAGTATTTGTAGCGGTCAGTGAACTGCTCACGCAGGGACTGAACATGTCAGTCAGTGTGATTTATAACTGAGGTGTTTTCTTTCCTTCTGCATGGACTCCTCGGCCTGCTGCTGACCTAAACAGGAGGTAGGTTGGAGGACCGCTATTACTTCTGTAACCTGTTTCCTGCTCCGTCATATTCTCTAAGGCCTCTGCTGACTCTCGCTCAGTACTCATCATTACTGTAACTGTGGAGAACATCGCACCATTTCACCTGACGGATGCACTCAGTGATTTGATTGATTTGTCAATTGGAAGGAAGCATTGGCTTCCCTTGTCAATCCAAACCGCAGACTGTATTTAAAGATGGACGACACACGTCTTCGCTTCCTCCCGCTGTACTAAATGAAGCCAAAATATCCGGATACGGGAGCTGCCATCTTGTGCTGGTGACGTCATTTGGAGCCGGAGTCTGCGCAGTAGTGATCGGGGTCGGAGCCGCGGCGTCGAGGTCCCGCCCACACACCGGGCCGACCCAATCGCGAGCAGAGCTCAGCTGTGAAACCCCCCTTTTAAAGCATCAAATAACTAATTAAATCCAAACTTAGGGGGCGGGGTTTATGAGCTGTACTGCAGCCCGCCAGCAGGGGGCGATCCGGATGTTCTGGCTGCACTTCTGGGGAGCTGTCATGGCGTCCATCTTTATACACAGTCTGTGATCCAAAGTAATGTCTATTTTTAAGTTAATACGAATGATACTGCTTTAACATTTAACTGGAAGATTTCTGCTCTTCACCAGTTGCTAGCTGCTAAATACGTCAGAAAATGAAGTGACGTGATCATCATTTACTTTGACAAAGATTTCCCACACAGTCACACAAACCATCTCTGCTTGAGAAAAAATAGTACACAGTACTTTATAGTACCGTTAAGTTTAATTCTGTAGTTTTCTAAGTGATGGATGCAACATCAGTTAGCTACAGCTGGTGAAAGCAATCAAATCAATAGGTCGTCTTTCAGGCAAAAATAACAATTGCACTAGAATGTGAAACTGTAATGTGGATTGCAGTATCTGCAGGAAACCAGCAGCCATGAGAGTAAACGTTAAAAAGTACCAAATGGAGCGTTAGGGTTAACTGTAATAGCTCCAGCTGTCGGGCGTCATCGCAGCGCTGTTTGTGACGACGTAGTAAACGTATGGCTGAGCTGTCAAAGTGAATGAAATCATCGCAGGAACTGTACCGCCACGCTTGTTTTGCAAAGTGAGTGAACAAACGGGGTTCCAACATTAATGCTGCAGCAAAAGATTATTTTCATTAGTGATTAATCTGTCGGTGATTTTCTCGATTTCTCGATTAGTTGTTTGGTCCATAAAATGTCAGAAAACGGTGAAAAATGACTCTTTTCCCAAAGCCCAAGGTGACGTCCTTTAAATGTCTTTCAGTTTACTGTTGCAGAGGACGAAAGAGACCAGAACATATTCGCATTTTAGAAGATGAAATCAGAGAATTTGGAAATTTCTTCTTAATCGATTAATCGTTCTGAGTCATTATCAAAATAGTTGGCGATTAATTTAATAGTCGACAACTGATCCATTAATCGACTAATCGCTGCAGCTCTGTCCAACATTGGTCGTAGAAACAACCAGAAGTGACAACAGATTCCCAGAAATGACTTAAGAGCGAGGGATTATTTAGTTGTGTGTCCTCCTCCGGGATGTTGACAGGTCTTCGGTGGCGCGTCCCGGGACCCTCAGGGTCATTTGAGTGGGAAAAGAATAAATCCAGGACATGATTAGAATTTAATATTTTAAATATAACTAAATGTTGTTTCTAGAGCAGCAACAGTAATGTTTAAAACAACAAAGTCACTAAATAAACCCAGTAATATGTCAGTGTGAGCGGAGGAGCTCAGCCCCGACACGGAGAGCAGGGGAGCGGCTGCAGCGCGATAATAAATTACACCAGAACGTTAAGAAGTACACATAAGGAACCCGCGGCCCGTTTAATACCAGGTTTTGGTGCCCGTCCCTAGTGACTGGAGGGTTTTATTTCATTAATTTATTTTGGACAGCGAGGTTTCTTTTGTTTATTTCTATGAGGTCAACACGGATTCGTTGTTCACAACGTGGCATTGTCAGGGAAATAGGGTGCGTCCCCCGGACGCGTCAATAGTGGCTTTACTGCAACATCACGGCCTTCTTATCAGACTGATGAAATGTCAAAGAAAAAAACAATACTAATAATTATCTGAAATGATATTCTGAAAAGGCAGGAAAGGGAGCCTGAAGCTTTAGGAGCCTTGCGCTACTTTCTTACGCCATCACACGTCATTTTTTGTTGAAAGTTCTGACATTCTTGTAGTTGAGGACGATTTAAGGGCTTTAGAAATATGAAGTTGAAGCAGAGTAGTTACAGTAACAAGCGAGTTTCTTGTGCTGATTGATCAGGACTGTATTTTATTATGTTGCTCGCTTATAGTTCCAAATATAGTGGTTTCATTATCTTTTATTAGGGTGGGAGATATATAGATAAACTCCTTTTTGTCAAGGTGTTTGTAACTTTACATCATGGTATCATATACAGTAAAGTTTATGCAAAAGCTATTAAGAAACTGTCAGGAATGTCTGATTCGTCAGGTATTTAACAACTGCAACACACTGGACCAAAACAAACTGTTTGATCACGTTGATTCAAATATACAATATTGCCATTAAAAGGTCCTGCTCATTGACCCGATGCACCCAGAAGTATGAAAGGGATACACACCACAGTATGACAGGTGACCTCAGCTGCTTGCATTAGTCTTGTTCACACAGGGATGTACTGTTGTGGCAAGCTTCGAGTCGTAACGTGTGTGTGTGCGTGTGTGTGTGTGTGCGCAGTGGCACAGCTCCTTTGGCCTGCCTGGTCACCATGCTGCACTCCCAGGTGAGGGGAGACCGAGTCAAGAACAGCATCTTCTTCAAGCTGCCGGGACGGATGAGCCTGTTCACTCTCAAGGTACTCTTCACTCTGAACGCTGATAAAACTTATAATAAAACTCGTTCATGTCGTTTTGACGTCATAATTGGTGTCATAGAAAATTGCTCCAAAAAGTTGCGTCCGAAAACAATTTGACAGATTTACTGGAGATAATCCACAAGTTCATGGTGAATATCTTTACTGGGAACTGCTGACCAGCTTATTGATGAGGCTCTACTTAATGATGCCACTAACAGCATGCAGACAAACGCAGGTAGGCCGGCTGTGTCAGCTAATCTGTTGCTTTTATGAGTTTCACAATGTCCTATAATCCAGTGACGTCGCTATGGACACCGCAGGAAGCCAGTACTGACGGGTGGCTGTAATTGCTTGTAGGCCGAACCGTCAGTGTAGCAGTGGATTTGATGCATGAGCTCGAAGTCAGTCTAATGTGCGCTGCTCGTGCAGAAAACAGTTTTTCTCCAGATGATAACTCTGCGCTGTTTACACTCTGTAGAAGAACGCCCTCCAGTGGACAAAGACAACATCGGAGTCGGAGACATCAACAGAGCCGGCCGGCAGCACGCCCACCCCGTCTTCCAGCAGCAGCACCCCTGCGGCAGGCTCGGCCGTGGCCCCGGTCGGCCCCACCGAGGCCACTGAGCAGGAGAGCTGCGACTCCACTGAGACCACCGCTGCTGCCAGCGGAGACAATGACGGTAGCACCGCACACCAGTAACCCGTCACTGTGTACACCGTTATGGGGGCTAGTCTCACTGAGCACCATTTGACTGGTTTCTCCATTACAGTACGGGGCGGTCTAGCTGCTGACGTAACCAGGGCGACGCTTTTGTCCTCGCGTTGAGCATTGCGCTCAGCATGGAGCTCCCGGTGCTTGCCGTTGTTTCTATCAGTTTAGCTGTATTGACCAGGTGATCGCGGACTCCATTTTCTTTTTTAAAGCTTCCAAACAACAAAAAAATGCCAGAAACAGACCCGCTGACGCCGATGTTGCGACTCTTCATACACACACGAGAGTGACATGGCTCTGAGGGGGGTTGCGGCCCTGCTACCAACCACTCAAAGTGGTTGCCAAGCTGGCAACCAGGTATCAGCTTTTGGTTGCCGAAACAGAAAATATGGTTGCCATTTATAGACACCTTTTTATATTATGTAGTTATGTCAGCTTAATGGAAATGTGACATAAAAGAATGTTTAGAAGCTTTATTACAGTAACCGAACCGAAGTTCGTTTTATCTGATACTTTACAGAATTTGAATCTTGAGTTATCGTTAACGTGTCCACCCTCTAAAAGGTACAGCGCTTCACTTTTCCACATTTAGTTATGCTGCAGCCTTTTTCCAAAACTGATTCAATTCATTAATTTCCTCAATATTCCACAAACAAAACCCCGTAATGACAGCGTGAAACAAGTTTGTTTGAAATCTTTGCAAATTTATTACAAATAAAAAATCACATGTACATAAGTATTCACAGCCTTTGCTCAATACGTCTCTCTCTCTGTCTCACGCACACACACCTTAGCTACCTTTCGGACTTTAACTCCTTGCCTCATCCTCTCTCCTCCTTCCTGTCTCTCCTCCTTCCTGTCTCTCCTCCTTCCTGTCTCTCCTCCTTCCTGTCTCCGTTCTGTCTTTTCAGCCAGGAACATAAACCACACTTGAGCAAAGTTGGGTGTCAAAAACATTACATTTTATTTACACATAATCTAGCATATTATGTTGAAGGTTAATCTATATAACCAATATTTCCCACTTTATTTGGCCTAGCTTACAAACAACAAGAAAATACAAATTTAAAATAAATTGAATAGCTAATTTTAAAATATTTTTGCATTAAATCTCATTTAATGTTTCAATGTTTTTTTGTTTGTTTTTTTTAAAAGCTGCATTTGCTACGTGCTTTGCTCGTCTTTCCCGCTGGCCTCCAACTCGACTACAGATTGTCACACAAGATCCTATATTTTCATTGGCAAGACAAAGCAATGTAAAGCTAGCGGCGATATGCACTCATGAGTGTGTTTAAGCAGCACAGTGAAAATACAGACACGCGGGGAGGAGCATCGCCCAAGCACGATCTAAGCCTTCTCTGCTCTTTTTACTTCCCCTTCAGTTTTGTAATGCCAGTGTGGCTAATTCTTGCACTGAATGTCTTGGTGATTTCAGTCTGTACCGCCTTCCTCTCATTTGTGCATACAAGTAGCAAAAAAATGTGCATAAGCATTAAAGCCACCAGCGAGATTGCCAACATGCCTGTATCAGTGTGTATTTGCACAAACATTGTAAACATTCATAAAGTCAAAAATGGCATTTCATTAACTCGTCTAGAAATATTGAGCTTAATCATTCCCGAGGTTCTAGCGATGACCACATACGCAGCAGCAGCGGTTCTGTTAGACCGGCACTCGATCGGTGGCGCTCGGTGTCCTTGTTGCTTCCACAGTTTGTGTGTAGCACTGAGCTTGGCCGAAAGCACGGTGGAATAATGGTGGCAGTAATACAGATTCAGCCACGCCACTCTTAGTGAATGTTGCCCCGTGTTAGTAGAAGCCAAAACACGAGGAAAGCCGCTTCAGCTCAGATAGAAGCTGCTGTTTTATGATCTCTGCTAAGACGTCAATTTAAACTATGTGAAAATTTTCACTGCAGTGTTTGTCAGAGTCAAAGTTGGGACATGAAGGTGAATTTCAGGAAGAGCGTCATGTGTCTATAATGTTTTATGTTGCACACCCATCTTGTAAATGTTTAGAGTATCTCCGCTGTTGAGAAAAGCGTGAGACAGAGTGGAGTTGTAAATGTTTTTTTCGCTGACCTGCAGCCTCGGTGGACGAGAGCTCGTCCAGCGCCTCCTGCTCCGCGGAGCTGCCGGCTCCCAGCAGCCAGCCTCAGACCCGCCTCAGCAGGGCAGCAGGACAGCAGGGACGTTCAGACCCACAGCAGACCCAGCATGCTCAACACGCCCAGACCAGACTGAGCCGCTCAAGACAGGTCAGCACCCTGCATGATGCCACTGGCTGCTCCGTGTTTACAATGGCAATTATAACGTGCTCATTAATAAAGGATTTGAGAGCAGTTCTACAGTGTTTGTCTTAGAGTTGGATGTGAGTAGTGTTACCTCCTGAAGGACTATATCATAACAAGTTTAAGTCATTAGCCATGTTTTTGGACTAGATCTGTAGAGGGACAGGAAAACAGTGCTGCTGAACATACTGACTGTAGAACTGTCTGCTGTCTCCACCTGTCCATCCCACCATTTGTGTTACTGCAGTCAGGGAGGCAGAGGAAGAAAGCAGTCATGATGCCTCGCGTTGTCCTCACCCCTCTGAAGGTGAACGGAGAGCACGTCCCCTCAGGTAAGAAACACTCTCTTGTCCTGGGAATAACGGCATTAACTACACAGCGGTAATTAGAGTCAGAATTCAGAATGCTGATGGGCCTGACAGGTCAGACGCCAACATTATACTGAAGATGAAGAAGATGGAAAGCATTCAGAGAAAACAACCCCCCCAGGGTGCCAAGGAAAATGTCACTGTGCGAGTTTGTGTGTGGTATTTGGTGCTCAGCTGCACAATCCTGCAGATAGCTTCAGCATCAGGCAGAGCGGCTCAGTTAAACGTTTGGTTTCTGCTGTGGCAGGGCCCATGAAGAGGAGTCGAGGAGGGGTGGATGTAGACTTTGAAACACCGGGCTCCATCCTGGTCAACACTAACATCAGAGCCCTAATCAATGTGCGGACCTTCTCAGCCTTCCCCACACACTCGCAGCAGCAGCTGCTGCAGTTGCTGCCAGAGGTGGACCGACAGGTGTGTTGTTTTTCTGTCCTTAGTTTATCCCCAGCTTTTATGTCCGTGGTGATGTTGCATCCACTAATATAACTATCGCACTTAGAATTAGAAATGAGAAAAGAATAAAACCAGTGTTTTGGACATTTAGTGCACCAGCAGAAGTCAACATCACAGACAATTGCAGGCCCAAACGTGGAACAATGCTCTACCTGGGCATCGCCTTTGATGCATGATTGACAGACATTAGTCTAATTAGTGTTGACAGAATGCTGACCTGCAATCTGTGATTTGTTGGACAATGCAAATATTATTACCAGAGAAACGTGTACATTTTGTCAGATTTTGTTTTTTGACCATGAAACGTACAAGGAGTGTATTCCATGTGACAAAGAAAAGGTTATTTGTGCTGCACACAAATATTGGCAGTCAGGTCGGAGTTGGATACAACAAACTGCACTAGTGTGTAATTTAGGGCAGGTTGCAGTATAGCTAGCTCAATTCTATTTTGTTGGACGTTTTGTGAAGCTCAGTCACACACACTGAAATACAGGACTTGTTTTGTCATTTTTAGGGTCAATTTGCTGTGTGTGAGGCATGAGCCACTCTATTCCTCAGGTGTTTTCATTGTTTTACTGCTATTTGTACATTGTGTCCTCACTCCTTGCAGATTGGACCTGATGGTATGGCCAGACTGAGTAGTTCAGCTCTCAACAATGAGTTCTTCACCCATGCCTCCCAGAGCTGGAAAGAGAGGCTGGCTGAGGGTAAGTGATTGGTCAATCATGGACAAGCTTCCACATTTTACTGAGACCTGATGGGAATGTTTTGATTACTGTCGGGAATGAACTAGTGATAGCACCAAAAGCTTGTTATGAAGAAGGTGAGGAAATCTTAAATACCAGCAGTGAAATCCCAACAGGAACTGCACACATGGTGTGAATGAAAAGGAGGCTGTGCAGTATAGAAATACACAACAAAAAACACTTCCGGTCTGATCTTTATGCTTCTGTTGGAAGCACCGTACTGGAACATTTCTACAACTGAACGCCAGCTGCTTATTTTAACAAGTGAAAGGCAGCTAAGTCAGGTTCATACTGAAAATAATACTGGTTTACACTTCAAGTTCAGTTGTGGAGCTACTCATTTAAACCTTCACATGTGTTTGACCCGTTTAGGTGAGTTCACCCACGAGATGCAGGTGCGTTTCCGGCAGGAAATGGAGAAAGAGAAGAAGGTAGAGGCGTGGAAGGAAAAGTTTTTTGAAGAGTACCATGGGCAAAAGTAAGAGCCAACCAATTTCATCCAAGTCTGAATTCACTGTTCACACAGCAGCCATATTAGGTCATATTTGGGGTGGTTCATTTGAAGTTAGAATATTGTTAACATTTATTAGTTGACTGAACATAATTGGCAGCAAGTATCAATCGTGTTATTTAGAAAAACCTTGACGTAGATATTTATTTTTGACCGCATGTTTTAAGCCATTTATTTCCATCTCCTTTGCTGTCCCTCATGTAGTTTAGACAACTGGGGTATGACCTTCATCAGTGATGGCCACTGTGATATGCAGACAAACGTCGGTGTTTTCACAATGTGCTAAAACTTAGTTTGTTTACCTGCAGGTCCGGCCTGACGCAAGAGGAGTCCCTAAAGCTTACCATGAGTGAAGCCAGTGAAGTTGCAGCCAGTGTGCTGGACAGTGATGTGGCTGTGGTTGCAACTGGTGCCCCCAAGAGACGCAGCGTGGGTCGGCGGAGGAGAGATGGAAGGATGAGGAGACGCACGAGAGCAGACCTGCGCCGCAGGGCCCGCAGGACCCTCTGCAAGGCCACCCCTCCAGCCCTGCAGTCTGCAGACGCAGCTGAGGCCAGCGCCGGACTGGACATCTCAGCAGTCTCTATTGGCTCTCCCATGTCCGACAACACGGTGGTTCAAGGCGAGGTGGTGCTGCAGGCTGAGTGTGGCGTGGAGCTCCCAGCTGAGAGTGCCTCCATGGAGCCAAAGCCTTCTCCCACTCCAGAGCCAGTCTCATTTCCAGCCCCCACTCCCACTCCTACTGCCACTCCCACTCCCACTCCTACTCCTACTCCCACTCCTACTCCTACTCCCACTCCCACTCCCACTCCCACTCCCAGCCCCAGCCCCAGCCCGGCCTCCACCAGCGCAAACGAAGAGCCCGAAGTTACGGCCCGGTTGCTCCCAGAGGAGGCTGCTCCTGTACTGGCTTCCACCTCCTCCCCTTCCTCCTCCTCCTCTTCTTCTTCGTCTGCCTCTTCACCCGCCTCCTCACCCTCCTCACCTTCTGATAGACAGGGAGCTTTTGCCGCAGGCCTGGACTCTTCTTCATCCTCCTCAGCGTCCTCCAGTGCCGCAGTCGCCGCTGATCCCCTGGATGACACTGCCTCAGTGGTCACCTCCATCACAGGGGGTACCGCCACCAGCAGCCGTGAGAGCAGCCCCTCAGCCAGCCCAGCCACCACCCCTGTACCCAGCGCCCAGCTCAAGGAGCAGAAGAGAAGGCCAGATGAGGCTCAGGCCTTTTCCAGCTTCCCCGAAAAGAGGCCGCGGCTTGACGACCGTCAGTCCTTTCGTACCACAATTGACAGTGTCCGTTCGGAGAAGCCGCAGCCGACCACAGAGGAGCCCAAGGTGCCGCCTATCCGGGTAAGACTTTGTTGCATAAACCTAAAGGCTCCTTATCTGTTCACAGGATTTGTGCACAAACATAATTTGCTTGTTCAGAAATGAGTCGTTATCCAGGTAAAGTTTGACCCACTGTCCTTGTGTCTCTGTCCCAGATTCAACTGTCCAGAATCAAACCTCCCTGGGTCAAAGGGCACCCCACCTACCAGATCTGCCCCCGGATCGTGCCCCCCGGCGAGGGCTCGCGGCGGTCGGGGACGGGGGGCGCGCGCACCCTGGCGGACATCAAAGCCCGCGCCCAGCAAGCCCGGGCCCAACGCGAGGCCGCTGCTGCTGTTGCAGCCACTTGCGACGGGGCAGGGCCGGCCGGGGTCAGGCTGCGGCCTGCTGCTGGGCTACCGGATAGCAGCAATGGAAGACGAGCGCGAGAGCATCCAGGACCTATCGAGCCCGGAGGAGGAGGAGGAGGAGGAGGAGGAAGTGGAAGAAGGGGAGGTGGTGGGATGGAGGAGCAGGGATCGTCTTCTGGCGCTAATTCGTCTGGAACACAACTACAGCTTCTCAATGTAGAACCCCAGCCTTCCCCTTCCCTGTCCACTACGTCAACCTCCATGTCCTTGGAGCTCCCACAGACCCCAAGCCCTCCTCGAGAAGAGGGAGCTGGGGGGCCAGAGGCTGGAGAGGAAATAGAAGCAACATCAGCCAGTGCCCAGAGCTCCTCCAATGGGCTTACAGACAAGGCAGCTGACTCACCAGCTCCAGAGCCTGACACTGTATCTGAGTCTTTAGCCACCCAGCGGGCCAGGCAAAGCCAGGTTCCTGAGTCTGCTGCTGCCCCCTCAGAGAGGGCAGGTCAGGGTTGTGAAAAACCCTCACTGGCCCCAACCTCCATTCCAGATTCCCTTCCCAGGTTCGGGGCTCAGGGTGTGGACGTTATTCAGACATTGGCCAGCTCCTGTCAGCCCAAAGAGCAGGTACAAGGGAAGGAGGCTGGACTGGGTGGTGTTATCCAGCATGGTTCCCACCATGTAGACACCCAAGACGTATTCTCTCACTCGGCTACAGAGAGACAGCAAACAGACGCATCCTCTCCCCAACATGTGGACTCCTCTGTTGGAGAGAAAGATGACGAGGCTGGGACACATAGCGACTCCACGGAAACCGCTTCGGACTGTGAGAACGAGAGCCAGGAGGATGAGCAGCAGCAGCCTGACCAGGACTGGTGCCCCCAACTGAGCACCCAGAGAAACGGCCAGCTGGTCATCTGCAGCCCTCCTCCTCAGAACCAGCAGCCAGTCATCCAGGCCCACGTGTCCAGCCGTCAAGGTCAGACTGTCATTCAGCCTTGTTTCCCCAATGGCCTGCTTCACCCTCAGCACAGCCACTCCCATTCCCAGGACCACCAGTCTCTCCCCACAGCCCACCCGCAGGGGCTCAGGGACACCAACGTTGTGGTCAAAATGGAGCCTGCAGATGATTGTAGAGTCTCCAGACAGAGCTCTGTTGAAGAGGAGTGTCATGGAGGTTTAAAGCCCTCTGTCACTCACCCAACTGCTGCAGCTGCCTCCAAGAGATTGGCAAGCTCAGCCAGACCAGTGTCCAGTGTGGAGGCCAACAACCCTTTGGTCACTCAGCTACTACAGGGCAGCCTGCCCCTGGAGAAAGTTCTGCCCTCGCACTCTGCCAACAGGCTGGAGATCAACCGAGTGCCAGGACCCCAACCCAGACCACCAGTGGCAAGGACCCCAGGGCCACGCAACAGGCCTGAGGTCTCAGCCCAGTCTCCTAGCCCAGAACTGACTGCAGCTTCTCAGATCCACAACAAGTCTCCAACAAGCCGCCCGGTCTCCTGTCTGATGGAGGCCCCAGCCGCATCGCAGTATCAGTCCCAGCAGGCCCCCGGGGCTGTCCCGGTCATCACCTCTCTGCCACCCTCCTCGTCCTCCTCCAGTTCTTTGTCCTACAGAAGTAAGTCAGACCTTAGCTCTCTGGTAACTGCAGACTCCACAGTGGTCAAAGACTCTCATGGTCCTCAACCCTCACAGGGGGCGACTCCAGACAGGCCCCAGCCATCCCACCGGACCATGCCTAATGGCCCCTCTCCTCCTCATGCCGACCCCTGTCCCACAGAGGTGGTGCCTACTATTAAGATCAACTGGCGGCCCCCACAGTCTCAGCTCCCCCACCCTCACCAACAGCAGCTGTCTCCTGCACCCGCCGTAAAGAATGAAGTCGGTGCACGGCCCTCTTGCCAGGCTCTTTCCAAGTCCTCCCCCATTAAACCCATGAGAGTTACCAAAAAGGAGCCTGGGAGCTCTGTGGATGGCTACCTGAGCGGAGGGGCGATGGAGGGACTCCTCAACATGGAGATGACTTTAGCCAGGATGGCAAAGAAGGAGTACAGCAAAGCTCCCTACTCCTCTGGCTCTCCCTCCTCCTCCTCCCCCTCCCCCTCCTCCTCTGCCTCCTCCCTTCCCTTCCAGCTGTATGGGAAGTTCCCCAAGCAAGGTGGAGGTGTTGGAGGAGTAAGCTACACAGCCAATGTGTCAGTGATGGACAATGGCGGTTTCTCCCGGAGCATGGCGGATGGCGTGCTCCAGCTGCGCCCCCGCTTGGCCTCCAGCCAGACCACCCTGAGCATCCAGGCCTTTACTGACAGTACGGCCGAGGAGGTGGCGCTCAAGTGCTCGTGCCGCCTCAAAGCCATGATCATGTGCCAAGGCTGCGGTGCCTTCTGCCATGACGATTGCATCGGGCCCTCCAAACTGTGCGTGTCATGTCTGGTGGTCAGATAGTATGTTGACGTCCCTGTGCACTGTAGAACTGCTCTCTGTACAGTATCAGCAGCAGGACTGAGGGGCTCCACAGTGTACAGAAGCCTGATTAGGGTGGAGCACACAGGAGGAGCCTGACAGGCAAGATTTGCCTTGTATAATATAATTGGTCTGTATTTTTTTTGTTGTTGCAGATTTTCAGATTTTTTTTTTAGCTGTACTGATATATTATTATTATTATTGTTATTATAATTATTATTATTATTATTCTTGTGAATTTGGGGCATGATTGATTGTAAATTGTGCCTTTTTTGTTTTCTCTCCTCAAAAACATTTACCTCATCTTATCTTGCTCAACCTGTCATCATTTGGTGGCCATCATTGTTTCAGTCCCTCGTTTCCTCAGCAAACAGGGACTAATTGTTGTCTCTTTGCGCAAAGAAGTATTTTTTTAACCATTAAAATGAGTAAATGACGTTTCACTGGTTGTGTTTTGACTTATTTCTTCTGTCTGTACTTAAAGTTCAGTACAATGAACAAATAAAGTGTATCACTGAGCGGTGATAGGGCCCTTCAATCCTCGATCCTGCCCACCTCCAACATCAGAGTCCCAGACTGGCCTTTACCTGCAGACTGTGTCAACATAGCGGAGGCCCACACCATAGTTTTGATCCGATGCCATGTGACACCAGGGCCAGAATCACCACTGATGATACTTTTTATTATTAAAAGCAGATAATGCACTAACCTGTAGAGCAGTGTGTTGTTTATGACGTGACACCAAACATTTAGCATTATTTCTTGTTATTAATGTGTTAATTACTTAATCACAAGCATGGTAAATGTTTGTGTGAATTCTCAGAATGTGATTTATGGATAGTTTTTTTCCATTTGGTACTGATCCTATTTGATGCTAGTATCGATACTCAAAACAACACTGAGTATCAGTAGTATTGATCAGCCCACGCCTAAAGGAAGGATGCAAGTTGCTCTAAGACTGGAACAGCACACACTGCTCAGCACCTGATCAGAAACATCTGTACCAAGTCTGGACTGGAGCCTCCCGAGTCCAGATGAGAGACCCTGCAACGGGAGGCTGGCAGTAGATGTGTAATACATGTGACAACATAAGGACAGCGGTGTTGTGTATGAGAAGCGGTGCACATGATACATAGGCTCTGAGTAGTAGTGTAGTTCTAACTGATAAGTGTTCGGGTAATGGCTTCTCCTGCTCCTCCATTTCAACTATATATATATATATATATATATATATATATATATATGTATATATGTATATATATATATATATATATATATATATATATATATATATATATATATATATATATATATATATATATATATATATATATATATATATATATATATATATATATATATATATATATATATATATATATATATATATATATATATATATATATATATATATATATATATATATATATATATATATATATATATATATATATATATATATATATATATATATATATATATATATATATATATATATATATATATATATATATATATATATATATATATATATATATATATATATATATATATATATATATATATATATATATATATATATATATATATATATATATATATATATATATATATATATATATATATATATATATATATATATATATATATATATATATATGTATATATATATATATATATATATATATATATATATATATATATATATATATATATATATATATATATATATATATATATATATATATATATATATATATATATATATATATATATATATATATATATATATATATATATATATATATATATATATATATATATATATATATATATATATATATATATATATATATATATATATATATATATATATATATATATATATATATATATATATATATACATAAATAACAGTATGTAAGACTTTGAACTTTGGGGGGAGGGTTTTTCCACAGCAACAAATAATGGAAAGTGCTGTTGTTTCTATCAGTCCCACATCTAAAAGTAATTGTATGTAAAAGTTTGAGTCAATGCAAAAATCCAGTCAGTCCAGTCCACATTTACTGCGGGTTAACCTTTACTTCAAGAGCAACTTAAAGACTAATCCATACACAGCCATCATTAACACATAGACAATACAAAATAAATATTCACCATCACTTTGTTCTTCATCACCAAATAAATACCAAATATGTGCAGCTCAATATTCCCAGTGTATTGCAATGTACTCAAAATAGTTTGTGAAAATAAAGAGGGAAATCATATAAACAGAAGCACCAAAAAAAAACCTTTAGAAAATTATTAAAAAACTTTCAGTTACAAAATATTTGCACTTAAAAAGATCCCAGTATTTTAAATAAATAATAAGCTATATAAAACAATTCATAGTTGATATCTTAAAATATTTCCTCTTTGTTCAACAATGCAGAGGAAATGATTCCCTTCTCTTGGTTACTGTTTAAAATCTTTTCAGGTAGCATTTTGAAATAAGAAACAAACTTAATAAATAGATAATGATAATAAATAGGCCAACATAAAAAATAATACAGCAGACATGAATAAATAAGTTGTTATTAAACCAACATTTGCAGAGGACTTAAATAGTTACACAGCAATATTAAGAATGAATCTACAAACTAGTCCTGGAGGTGCAACATCACAATGCTCATATAGAATACTATCAACATTATTGAGTGGAGACGGGATATGTTCACTAACTAAGAGACTCTGCTCAGCTCGGGCTGTATACTGCACTCTGTCACACCTTCGGGTGCTCACAGTATCCACACCCTAATCTGTCCACGCTCGTCGTAAAGCAACATGCAAACAGCAAACAAACGCAAAGAACAGATGACAAAGTTCCAAATGAGAAGAATTAATTACATACAGTATCTAAAGGGTTTGGAAAGAAACATTGGTGTTGTCACTGTGATGGCCGCCCCCTGTCCGTCACACCTCGATGCCCTTCACCGCCTGGTTGATGGACTCGAGCAGAGCCCGGTTCTCTGGGTTCTGGTAGCAGTCTTTATTAGTGAACATGTGGGTCAGGGTTTCCACGTAGCTGTCGAAGTTCTGCTCTGACAGCGGCTCCTGCTGAACACACACAAGCCCAAAGTTACAAATCCTGTCCACAAAGTTTCAGTCAAGTCTTTTCAGAGTACGAGTTTGAGTAGTAAACTTCTACTCATTACTCTTCACACGGAATAAAACAATACAGCTGAGCACATAATGTGCTGCTGGACGTTTTCACCTCAGAATCTGTCACAGTGAAGGAAACCAGCTGAGATGTTTGTGTGCACAAGAATGTCTGAAGACGTCCTCGGGAAAAATAAAGCTCTGAACTCGAAGCGTCTTTTCCCTACATTTCTTTAGCTCTTTTATCCAAAAACACAATTTCTGCCTCATTCACGCACACGCTGATGGCAGCGAGCTGCCACACGGGGTGCTGGTCAACCATCGGGGGCGTTTTGGGGTTCAGTGTCTCTCCCAAGGACACACGTGGACAGGCGGAGCTGGGGATCGAACCGTGATCGGTGATCAGTGGATGACCCGCTCTACCTGCTGAGCCACGGCCGCCCGTCCATTTGAGGATGTTTTTACTCTGTAAGTTCAGTAAGTGTCAAGTCTTTTCAGAGTCTTTAAGAGTCGAGTCTCAAGTGAAAAGTATTGGCTGAAACTCTTAAATGTAAAACTACTAAATCAGGTCACGTGGCACCAACACCCGAAGTGGGGAAGGGGCAGGAGGGAATTATTTCCTCCTAGTTTGTCCTCTTTTAAAACAAACCAGAAAACACTGTGTATAGTCACCATGGTGGGCAGGCGGATGTTGGCCAGGCTGCGGATCAGGGCCTGACTCAGGCCCGAGAGCTCCAGGAACAAGGCCTCGTTCCTCTCCTCGATCTGTTTGTTCTCCTCCTCCATGCTCTGCAGGTTCTTCTCCATTGAAGAGATCTGAAGCAGAGACAGACACACAGCACAGCCCTGAAGCAGAGAGCGGGACAGTACCAGCACAAGTGTTCACTGTCAGCGGAGCTCACCTGAGTGTGCAGGTTCATCATGTCGGCCTCCATCTCCGAGTTGGACTCGTGCAGCTCGTTGATCTCAGTGTTGAGCTGCTTGATGTCCTCGTCGTTGTCCAGAACTGAGTGAGAGCAACGACAACAACAACACAGGTAACAGTTGCTCTGGCTGTCACTGATGCATGTACAGGTGCGCTCCTGTCTCTTAGTCTTAGTAATAATAGTTTAGGAGACATGTGGGACATACTGTTAGGCAGAAGTAGTTTCTCTTACCGTCACTGGCTCTGAACTTTGCAGTGATGTACTCGTCTCCGGGGAACTTGGCTCTCTTCTTATTGGCCGACGCTCTGGGACAACCTGACAGACTGAGAGGGGCAGCTGATCAGGATCAGGCTCATGAGGGATAAAACCCCTCAAACTACACTGCTTTCAGCTAGAGAGTATATGAGTTAGAAAATAGTGGACGCAACAAACAAGTTGTCCTGATGTACAAAGATAAGGAGCCAAGTGGGGGAGTCTATTATTTTATATATCAGAAAACTGAGGATTAACCCAACAGAGGGCCCCAGGGCACAAATGGGGCCCCGTCATTATTTACTGACCAGTCTGGAATCTATCTGGCTCAGGATTAGCTAATAATCACCGTAAGACCCTCATTATTTCTGTTGACGTTGTGTTTCACTGAGGTCCCGGATGACCCTGCCGTTTCTCTGCTGGGGCCCGTGTGTCGGCTGTGCAGCACTCGGTCCAATTCAGTCTTATTTATACAGCGCCAGTTCATAACAGAAGTTATCTCATTGCACTTTTCCTACAGAGCAGGTCCAGACCGAACTCTTTTAACTCGGGTAACTTAGTTTCAGCAGTTAAAGCTCCAGTGTGCAACATGTCGGAGCAGCTGTCGGCAGACATGGAATATAATATTTGTTAGTATGTTTTCATCAGTGTTTAATCACCTGAAAATAAGAACTGCTGTGTTTTCGTCACCTTAGAATCAGCCTTTATATCTACAGAGGGAGCGGGTCCGCTTCCACGGAGGCCGCCATGTTGCACCGCCATGTTTCTACAGGAGCCCAGAACGGACAAACCAGACACCGGCTCTACAGAGGGCCGTCAGCGTTTTTCATGAGTTTCGCGGCCACCGTAGTTTCTCCTCCACACTTGGAAGGGGAGGGCGAGGCGAGCGGTGTTCACGTGGCTGCAAACTGCAGTTTCACCACTAGAGGCCGCTAAATCCTCCACACTGGACCTTTAACTGGTAACGTAGCACGATCAGTATCGTTACTATGGTTACCTGCATTTAGCATACCTTGAAGGGTAATTAAACGCTGACCTTCAGCCTGTCCACACCTCCTACACACAAACTGAACTGGAGTAAAAGGCATCAAAGTTTGTTGCTATAGTATAAACTGACCAAGACTGGATTGCCAACAGGGGTCTCATGTTGCCCCTGGGCCTCCTAGCAGGTTAATCTGCATGAAAGTGCCTCACATATCTGACTCTCAGATATTCGGGATACCTGCGGTGTGTCAGGAAACTGCCGTTAGCGTGTCCGGAGCCGTCGCAGCCTGGCGTCGGGCAGGTCGGGCCCTCGGTCTTGAAGGCCTTCCAGGAGAACGGAGTCCCGTTAAGAAGACCTTCCTTCTGCCGGCGTGCTGCCAGCGGACAGCCGTAGGCACTGCGGTGGGTGGCGTACTTCCCACTGATGTGGCCCAGACTGTCACAGCCAGGAACTGGACACCTGGAGACAGACAGACAGAGCACCGTGAGACTGGTTCGACTCTCCGAAGGACAGCAGCGTGTCAAACACAAGAACGACGTTTTAGTCGTAGAAAGTACAACATCAAATGTCTCTGGTGAGTGAAATGTATGATTTGTTACATAAGAGAATGAATTAAATATGCGAAACTAGGCGTTTATCAAAATGTAAAGATGTATGTATTTATGTGTAGAGAAAAGGATAAATCATTCTTAAACTCAACATCCTTTCTCATGTGTTGAGTGAAGTTCATGACAACCTGCCTGTTGGATTGAGACATTTCGCGTGTATAAATGGTGCTAAATGAAAGGTCAGGAGGTCGCCGTCCTCTGGTGAATATCCACAGACAGTGTGGCCAAGAGCTAACGAGCTACTGCTGCTCACCTCAACAGCTCAGAGTCTTCCTTGTCATCCTTGGTGGGGGTTAATTTGACCCCACCTTTCTTGGCTCGAGGACATCCGGACAGACTGGCAGAGACAGACAGAGAGGGACAATCACAGTCTGCACAGAGTGAGAGGCGGGACAGCAGGAGACAGCAGAAGAGCTCCTACCTTCGATGTGAAGCGTAGTTTCCAGTGATGTGGCCTGATCCGTCGCAACCTGGAGTCGGACACCTGAGACACACACAGACGCTCTTTCACTCCACACTCACATTATCAGCAGACTGCAGGCACAAACCAGTTTTCCTCACTAAATAATTAGGGCTCATTGTTTTTGGTTTAGATTTTTCAATATTGGACTTAATGATGATTGATTTAGACTATTTTATATTAGTGTTAAAAGGAGAGCAGGGACAGAGCTGTAGCTGCAGACTGAGTGCTCAGTGAACATGTTGGAGGTGAGAGACAGGAGAAAGCAGACATACTTTAGTTCAGCTGTGTGGGCAGCCATGAGGGTCCGAAGTGATTTATCAGCAAGAGGACAGCCTGACAGACTGGAAGATAGTTAGAGAGAGAACGTCAGAAAACCAGACTGAGAACAGGATGTCTGAGTATGAGTGAAGGAAAGAGCCAGAACCTGAACTGGACTACAGAGCCAGGACAGGACTGGGCAGCACACACACAGGGAGGACAGGAAGTATTTTACTATCTGATCTCTGAAGTCCTGTAATAATGAACCGTGAATGTGTGTGTGTGTGTGTGTGCGTGTGCGTAGAGTCATGATATCGTGATATCAGGTGTAAATGAAACGCTGAAAGGCCTCTTTAGTTCTAATGACAGGTGGGAAACCCTCAGCAGATGGTCCATACAGGCGTCTGAGCTAATCGCCATGTTGGAGAAACACTGAGGCAGTGAAGGTACCGATACTGTTACAGCAGCTCGCTCATTACAACTGAAGAGGCCATTTGAATGAAGGTGAAACATCTTCAGCTTCCTTCAGTCGATTATGTTATTCATTGTCATCTGAACACCTGACACATCGAATAACCTGAAAATATTTGGACTCTTTTTAAAGAGAACTGTGTTGAAGTTGTTCCAGCGATCAGAAACAAGGCCTGGTTTGTCGCAGGTCGTGTTTCTTAACGGGGTTAAACAGAAGAGAGCAGCCTGTCTGTCCTGACTCTAAACCAGCAGCCTACAAATCATGTACATGCAGGATTTGGGGACATGAATCATGTGCAAGAATGATTAATTTGACTAATTGGTTAATTTGTAATATCACTGTGCATAAGTGATCCAGCCAGCCTCTGTACAGGCCATGTATGGACAGAGGCTTTTATAGGCTCTTATATAATATGCTCTTATCCACCAGCTTTCCAACTTCCAACATATTGTACTTAACACAGCTGCACACTTTGCCTCCTTGTGGCTTGTTTGAGCAGAAGATGGACCTATTTTGGTCCAACACTTACAGTAACTACACCTACAGAACTACCGTGCCTACATTCATTAGCGAGTGGCGGTTCTGAACGACAAGTAGTGGGACAGAGATCTAACGTGGCAGGACTCTGTACTGGTGAGTACTGGCCTACTTCAAGCTCTGTGTCACGCTTATCTACGACTCCACAGGCTGGAATCAGATTTGTTGAGTCTTTCCAGGAAGTAGGATTTGGTACGACTTGTAATTTTGTCGACTTTTTCCACAAACAGATCATCAAACTGGAAAAATGCGGCCAGATTTACAGAAATCACTCCCCTTGTCTTTATGAAGTGATTCCGGTCAGAATCAATGTTTGGAGCAGAGCTCAAAATAAAATCATACTTCAACCTCAACAAATCGCCTGTTACTGCAATTACACCACAGATTTGTAAAGTAAACATACTTTGCTTATCATTTCCCAGTCAGAGTGCAGGTCTTACCTTCGATGTGATGCGTAGTTGCCGGTGATGTGTCCGCTGCCATCACAGCCTGGGGTGGGACACCTAGGACACACACTCACAGATCAGTCCACTGCCATGACGAGGGCGACCATACTGACGTGCCAGAAAAAACACTGTAGTATAAATAGTTTTTGTTCCACAATTTAGGCTTGTTTCTTAGCGGCGACTCTGGACCGAACGCTGTGTTCACGTCATCTGAGACGGAAACATTCAAGAGTTCACATCAACTGTCAGCTCAAGTCTGTTGCATCGCTGCAGAGCTGGGTGTGTGAAGCTTAGTTTCCCAGTTGACACAAACGCTAGTCACAAGTTGGAAACTGGCCTTTACAGTAACTCTCATGTGACATGAACACAACGTCAGGTTTAAAGAGAAATACCTTCTGGGGTACGTTTGCTCAATTGTTTGATTGTCTCAGCCTATCACAATCATCCGCGGTGGTCGGCGCTTGTCCCACCTGAACTCTAACCAGGCTTCAGATCCTTGGACCAGATCTGACAGTCTGGCTCCCTTCAGACTCCCACAGACTGATGCTTGCATATTAATGTTCCAGCTCATCAGTTAATACAATACAGTTAATCGAGTTAACTACAATTAAAGGAAAAGTGGAACAATGTTCTGAATGGAGGTAAGATAAAAGTTGTCACTTACACAAGAACCTCTTTTTTGCTGTCTTTGGGCTGAAACTTGACCTTGAAGCTGCTGGTGGTGACCTCACCGGGGTACTTCCTGTCCTCCAGGTTCTCCTGGTCCTCTTCCTCACCATCAGATGAGGTGTATGAGGGAGCCGTGTACTCCACCTGAAGAAAGGTGAAGACATCGCGACCCCACAGGTACAGTGTGATGACTCTGATACAACATCATCATTCACTTTTCTCAGTCATGTGGTTTCAGTACCTCTTCGTGGTCTTCTTCTTTGACTCCACCTGGATTGGTGAAGTCCAGCGGCCCCTCCCACTCTGGCTGAGTGTGGCCCTGAGACAAGGTGGCCCCGATGTGTTGAGAGGACGAAGACGAGGAGGATGAAGGCTCTGGCGGCTGCATGCCCTCCCTCTTGGTCTTTTTCATGCTGAGGTCCAAGGTGCCGTTCTCGTCGACTTCAATGTCCGACTCCTGCAGGGTTCAGATACAGTATTTATATATTAATTCATATTAATATAAGTCAGTGCAGGTGAAGTGACCAGCACATCAGAGAACACGAGAGAGCCGTACGTTACGCACTGTTGAACTAGTCTAGTCCCAAGAAGACTGTGTCTGAATGAAGGTACCTTGGTGCAGGGGTCCCTGGGCTTGGAGCTGAGGGTCTCTGGTCTCTCCCAGCAGCGGGTGGACAGGTTGAGGATGGCTGTTGCTGCCATGTGGGCTGCCTCTGCATCTTGGCTATAGTCATAACCAGTGGAGGACGAGGCGCTCTTAGAAAAGCCTGCGGACGCACTGTGACTGGGGGAGGAGGCCTTGGGGAAGGATTTAGCTGTGTGGGAATAGAGCAGAAGGAATTTACTGGATGAAGAACAAGAGAGCAGACTGCTGTGTCGTGTGTGACACTGTATGTGTGCAACGTGACAGCTACATGTGGCCAACAGAGCTGCAGCTGGAGCTACATGTGGCTAACAGAGCTGCAGCTGGAGCTACATGTGGCTAACAGAGCTGCTGCTGGTAGTTACAGTGTTACCGGGACCGTGCGTGTTCATAATGTGATGTACGGCGCCTGTGTGCACAAGGATTACTAAGTCGTGCTCTCACAGTTGAATGAAAAGAAAATAGCATTAAACATACTGTTGATATTCTAAAATATATTTAAGGTACAATGTTGTTTTACCCACAGAAACAAACCTGCCTGAGATCCAAAGGGATCATTTCCAACATCCTGAACATCGAATGAAACGGTCTTTCAGCTGCCGTCTTTTATCATGTCATTCTTTAGAGTGTCTGTCCAGGATGTCCTCTGCCTTTTCTGCCTCTTACAAAAACTTTACGGTCTCTTTTTATGATGATTTGTAGTTGGACCTTGTGTGAATATATAAATGAGCGTCCGTTACATTCGAGTTCACACAGCGCTGACTAACCCTGTCACTGCCAGGTAAATCTCTCTGTATTCGCAGTAAACAGAGCTTTTAAATCTGGTGTCTGGGGCGACGTTCCTGTGGCCTGCAGCAGCTGGGAGCAAAACCTAAGAAGCTCCAAGAAAAGCTTCTGATGCTCCAGATAAAACAGAAACTCTGCGTTCAGAGGAAGGATTACTGTCAAAACAAGAAAGCGATGGACAGCGAGGACAAACACGGATAACCGTTGGTGTAGCTTTAGCTTTTCCTTGCCGGAGAGCTGAGAGACGGACTGAGGACAGACACAGACGTCACGTTACTGCTCTCGGACAGGCTGGTAAAATATCTGGCGTAGGCTGTGCAGCTGTTACATTTACTCTACCTGAATGATGGATTACTGTCTTGGATCTGTGGAAACTTCTCTGTATTTCTGTCACTATTTCTGAACACGAGCCTGGAGCTCACTGCAGGCAAACATCATCAGCAGGCGTCGACAGTGTTTGTGTAATTACTCTCACTGCCAGAAGGGGGAGACAAACATTCAGCACTGCAGCTTTAACTCTCAAATATTGATAACGGCATCGCCTCAAACATCCAGCACCGGTTGTTCTCTAATGTAACGTCATCTGCATGTTGCCATCTCTCCGTGAACAATACAAATGACAAAACTGGCCCACACAGGTAACGCACATCACAGACAGCAGCAGCTTTATAGACTTTATGTTAAAAACTAAAAGATCCTGTGCAATTCAGAGTTTATCTACAACCTGTTTACCCTTAATTTACCCCATTGTAACACGTCATGTCAAAACCACAGAAGAAGAATATGTAGACGTGATCATTCAGGTAAAGTGTGTGGGTCTTACGTTTGAAGGCTTTGGGTGATGTTTCAGTGCTGCTGGGTGTCTTTGGAATGAGCATGCGCTTTCCAAACACCTGGACATCAAAGCTTGCATAGTCAAAAGACACCTTGGAGTATTTCTCCAGCTCCTTGGCCAGGTTAGCTCGAGGCGTGGTGGTCACGGTGTTGGGCCGGTAGCTGCCATACTGAGGGATCTCCAGCTGTTTCACAAAACACATGGGCCTGGAGGAGAAGCCATTAGTCATGCATCGTCCCTACAGCGACGTGGGCGCACATGTATGTATCACTTAGCGTGCATGTCTCACCTGAGCACTCTGTCAGAGTTGGAAGAAGCTTCGCTGGATGAAGCCTGTAAATGAACCTGCTTGTCCTGGGTCTTGTTCAGCTTAGCTGCAGCTGCGATGGGGCAGCCGGACAGACTGACAGGGAGACATATCCAGATGTTTGCATTTAATAATGACATAAAAACGCTCATGAATTATTGATAAGCCTTCTAGAGACAGTGTAAGTATGTGTTAGTGTATTAGATAAGATTGGTTCTACTTTTTCCACTCGATATTTTGTGCAAATAAACATTATCAATATTTTTGATTGATGCTAATTATTCCAGAATTTCCAAAACTAATTTAGACCATTACTGAAAACTGAAATGCTGCCAAACTACAGACTATATCCAACAAAAATAAACAACCTAATAATTCTTGTCTGTATGAGACAGAAACATCTTGCATATGCTGCACATCAGCTCCTCTCCTGTGGAACCAGGTCCCAGTTTGGGTTCGGGAGGCAGAGCCTTCAGGTATCAAGCTCCTCTCCTGTGGAACCAGGTCCCAGTTTGGGTTCGGGAGGCAGACACCATCTCCGCATTTAAGAGCAGGCTTCAGACTTTCCTCTGTGATAAAGCTTATAGTTAGAGCTGGCTCAGGTGAGTCCTGAACCGTCCCTTAGTTCTGCTGCTATAGGCCCAGACTGCCGGGAGACTTCCCATGATGCACCTCTTTCCTCTCTCCTCCTCTCCCTCTCCGTCTGGGTTAGGCTAGGCTTAGGCTCTGTTACTAATACTGTCATTATTCTTCCTATAGCTGTCATTGCTATTATTATTAACTTAATAATATTAATATTACCACTACCATTACATTATTACTATTTTAAAATTCCAGGTGGTATTTGCATTGCCGCCGTTTTGAGTCTGGTTCTGCTCGAGGTTTCTGCCTCTTAAAGGAGGTTTTTTCTTGCCACTGTGGCCAAGTGCTTGCTCATGGTGGGATTTGTTGGCTCTCTGTAAAAAATATTATAAAGAGTTCGGTCTGGACCTGCTCTGTAGGAAAACTGCAATGAGATAACTTCTGTTATGAACTGGTGCCATATAAATAAAACTGAATTGAATTGAAGTGAGGTCCGTGTGTGTGTGTGTGTCCTCTGTGTGTCATTAACCTGCGGTGTGTGTTGCGGTTACTGTTGACGTGGCCTTGGCCTGTGCAGCCAGGAGTCGGACACTTCAGGACGTTCTCATGCATGGCCAGAACTACAGACACACAGCAGACACACGCTCGGGTCAGTCTGTTTAGTTCACTAGCAGCAGTAATGAGAGTATTTGTGAAACACACACAGTAGTGGAAAACGCAGTAGTGGCAATAAAAGTAGTAGTATTAGTATGACAGAAGGGAGTAGTAGTGGTAGTACTAGTAATACTAAAACTGGTAGCAATAACGTTAGCTGTAGCTATCAGGAGTGTCCGACGTGTCCACTGGTGGCCTGAAAGGTAACGTGCACTCACTCTCTGGAGGGATTCTGTCTTTGTGGGGACATCCAGACAGACTGCGATGGTGAGGGTACAGCCCGGTCACATGACCTGTCCCATCACACCCTGGGGTCGGACACTTCACTTCCTTCTTCTCTGAATACAGGACGGCGTGATTCAGATGGCAGCAATAATGAATTAGAGCACATCAGTAAGCAGAACAAACAACATCTGGTTGTGACCTAATACCAAGTAACACCAGGCCCTGAATCACCCATATTGATACCGATACTTCATTATTGACAGCAGCTGATGTTTTATGAGAGTAATACATCATTAACAGGCGTCTGCATACGTTTTCATTAGCAGTGATCTGCCAAACATGAGGCGTTTCTTTCTACCGTTCTCTGTTTGTGACTTTGTGAGGTTCGAACATGAGACCAGGCACACGATCACTGCACACACAGTGTTCCTGTGCCCAGGACATGAGCTGACGTATCAATACGCAAAGACCTAAAGTGTTGGTGGTATCGATCCGCCCACCTCTAACTAGTACCAGCAGTGATAAGCTGGACAGGCTGGCCTGTGGGGAGTTTACGTTCTTCACTGCTGGACACTTTGTCGGATGATTCCAGTATTTTTACACTCGACTTTCAGAGCCAATTAATAAACA
>NC_058051.1:202500-205000 GCF_020085105.1 Siniperca chuatsi
CATCCCGGCCCCCCTGCTCGGTGTGAAATCCCCCGTAAAGCCCGCAGCCGAGGCCGCAGAAAATACCGACAAATAGGTCGCTTCATGCTCTTTGTCACGGAGACATAAAACCTTACCTTCCGCTCAGACTACTGCCCTCCCCTCCCCCTCCGCTCCGACATCTCCGGCCTGGCAGACAGACGCTCACCGTCACGCTCTGCAGAGACTGCGACCACGGTAGACCACCAGAACACAGCCGAGGGGACTGGATGAGCGGAACCGCAGCCTCAGACTGAGCCCAGCACCCCGGAGCAGTTCAGCACCCCGGACAGAGCCAGCCGAAGGTTCAGCACCATGGACAGAAGCCCCGCTGCACTGCCTCCTGCCGGAGCACGGGAGAGCTGCAGCCGGCCGCAGCGCACGGAGGGGCCGCCCTGCTGCCCGGGCCGCGCTGCCTCGGCCCGGTCCGTGGGCTGCTGGGGGCGGACACGGCGTCAAGACTTCAAGAGCCGCCAAGCAGCTGGAGGGTGTGGAGGTGGAGGAGCTCACCACACACACTCCTCAGGTCAGTAAAGCAGCCAGCCCCGTAGAGCCAGCTCAGTGCAGTGGAGGCGGCACCAGACCGGTACCGCTGCTCACCAGTGGCTGCAGACTGTTTAGAAACTATATATATCCACGGTTAACTACATGAACCAACTGCTACTGCTGGCGGTCTTGGTCATCTTCAGTCATACACCTCGGGGACAAACTCATCAGCCAGTCACAGTACAGTTCGTCGCTGCTCTGGAGACCAGCCAATCAGAGAGCACAGCTTTGTGCCTGTTTCCCGGATCAGCCAATAAGAACAGGAGACAGTTGTCCACAATAACAAAAACAAAACTCTAAAAGGTAAAGAACAAAGGAAAAGTGTTATTAACAAACCTTCCTTCAAATATAAACAGGTACGTTTATCAATAAATTCATTTTACTGTTATTTATATTATTTTGTATATTCACGATATGACCTTTTTAAAACATTTACCAACACACATCAGAAATAGAAACATGCGTGAACGAGTTCCTCCTCATACGTCACCTCTGCCTGAAACGTCTGCAACACTGATGCGACTCTGTGCAGTTTAATAAAGAGTAATAAATAACATGAACTCTGTCTGCCCACTTTTCTGCATCGCTTATAATTTAAAACACAGAAACTGCTACGTTTATTCGTGTTTGTTCTACATGTGTGTATATACACGCACATGTGTAGGTATACGTATATATACAGTATGTATTCATGTATATTCTGCACATAACCACCTACTTCATGTATATAAAGTAATCTCTTACATTAATCATTCAGCACTGTCGGATTCTGGTTTACAGTTTAAACGCTTTGACTATACAGACATCTTTGCTTTTATACATATTTACACACGCACCTATATTTCCCGCCTACTTGTATGTAGGTGTACTTATGTTTACCTGTCCCTGCTGTCCTTTAGCGGTGTGTCTGCCTTCCTGCTCGAAGGAGTCTGCCGGGGACTTCTTCTTCTGGCGGCGCCGCTGCGTCCTGGTCTGCAGGCTCGGGCCCCGCTGGGTCAGCCTGACAGCTGCAGCCCGGCCGGCAGAGAGTCCGCCTCCACGACAGCTTAGTGTGTCCGAGCACCGGTCTCTTCACTTGGGACGGATTCGGCCCCGGACGGTAGATCCACGAGCGAGACCATGTCCAACAGGTCCCTAGAGGCCGGGTCGGCCACAGAGTTCTTCTAGTGCCGGGAGACTTGTGTTGAGAAGGTGTAGCGCAGGTCTGACATGTGACAGGGGACACACTCCTCACCTGACAGAGCGCCGCCGAAGGCCTGAAGGGCTTTCAGAGCCTTCTGGACCTGTTTCAGAGCCTTCTGGACCTGTTTCAGAGCCTTCTGGACCTGTTTCAGAGCCTTCTGGACCTGTGGTCAGCAGACAACAGGTCCAGGCCTCCTGTCCCTCCCTCCGAGTCCCTCCGGCTCCAGGACCCTCTCCACCGTTTGCTGCCTTGATCCCGGGGCAGGCAGACAGACAGGCAGGCAGACAGACAGGCAGGCAGACAGGCAGACAGACAGGCAGGCAGACAGACAGGCAGGCAGACAGCAGACAGGCAGGCAGACAGGCAGACAGACGGACAGGCAGACAGACAGGCAGACAGGCAGACAGACGGACAGGTAGGCAGGCAGACAGACAGGCAGACAGGCAGACAGACAGGCAGACAAACAGGCAGGCAGGCAGACAGACAGGCAGGCAGACAGACAGACAGGCAGGCAGGCAGACAGACAGGCAGGCAGACAGGCAGACAGGCAGACAGACAGGCAGACAGACAGACAGGCAGGCAGACAGGCAGACAGACGGACAGGTAGGGAGGGAGGCAGACAGACAGGCAGACAGACAGGCAGACAGGCAGGCAGACAGACAGGCAGGCAGACAGGCAGACAGACAGGCAGGCAGACAGGCAGACAGACAGACAGGCAGGCAGACAGGCAGACAGACGGACAGGTAGGGAGGG
>NC_058051.1:207500-265000 GCF_020085105.1 Siniperca chuatsi
TTAATGCGTTGGAAATAACACGAAATGGTTTATGATTAATATGCAATGCTTTTGAGAACTGATGAATTGTTAATCCAGCTTCTCACACATCAGGATTTCTTTCTTTTCTTCTTCCTTTCTCATTTTTATATTTTTGTAAACTGAATATCTTTGGGTTTTGGACACACACAAAACAAGACGTCACCTTGGACTTTAATGAAATTTTATAGACCAAATGATTCATCAGTGCACCTTATTATAAACTTTATTGTTCATTTTTTGTTTATATGTTTTATATATTTGCACTCTTTCCCTCGATAATCAATATGAAAAGAATTGTTAGTTGAGTCCTACTCTAAAGCAGCTGAACCAATACACAGCTATTTTACTTTATTTCACATTGATGCACATTTTCTGTAAATTTTGCCGTGAAGCTTTGTCCACAGTGGCATGTTGTTTTGGATAAGATAATAATAATGAATTTGTCAATTTGTTTTTATCTCATTCAGTCATTTTCATAGGTTGATGAACGTTGTAGTACACTTGGTTGCTGTGTGTGTGTGTGCAGCTGCGGGATGGACATGTCCGTCAGGCTGGCGGTCTTGCAGCAGCTGGCTGAGAGCTGTGGTCTCAGTACAGTCCAGCAGGGCCTACAGCAGGTCTGGAGGCTGCTGCTGCTCTGCCTGATCTGCAGACTCTGCTTCAGACTGGGTGAGCTGCACTGACTCACAGGAAGGCTCGTCTTACCTGTTCGTGGTTTTCCATATCATACACATTTATTACACCTGGCTCGAATCAGCACACATTCAACCCACTGTGATGTGATGACACATATTTCAGTTTAAGCCTCATTAGGGACTCCAGAGGCCATCGGCCCTGTGACTGAAGTGTTTTCCTGCGTGTGTTCGTCAGACGGTGTGTCCACTGTGAAGCACGTAGTGTCGGTGTTGGCTGGGATGTACGGCCTCTTCCTGTTCTTTGAGCTGCACATGTTGTGGGTGCTGTTGCTCAGCGCGCTCTGTTACCTGGTCCTGCTCCTCAGCCGACACTCCAGCAGCAGAGGCCTCTTCCTCTCCGTCGTCATCCTCGTCTACCTCCTCATTGGGTGAGAAAACACTGCAAAAAACCAGTTTCCTGGAAACTGAAGCTGATTATTACAGCTTGTCCTGGATTGTCCCTGAAGTGCCCATTTAGGCAGTATGCCACTTGCACCTCCGACTAGTGGTGACTACATGCTTTTTCCACACCGTGTGCAGCAGTGATGTAGTTGCAAACTGCATCATCATCATCATCATCATCATCGTCATCATTCACTATTTACAGTTTGTGACTGCTCTGTTCACTATTTATTTACTACCCACATCAGACTAGCTTCATCATTAGGGCACGAGATCTGACTATAATTACATTTATAATAGTAATAAAAATAATAATAATAAAGTTTATTTATATAGCAACACAACAATAACAACTTAAACACTGTGGACGATTAGAAACCAGAAATAAAACACAGAGGACAAAATGTAAAGACAGCGGCTGAATTAAATCTGAAAACAGAGCAGAGCAAGACTGAAGTATAATGTAACTCGGTACTTCTGAATTCAGATAAACCTAAACATTTGAAGAAGGTATGAAGATTTGTGTATCCCATTAAACGAATGTGTTCTTATATGATCCCTTTATTCTCTGTCTTTGAGCCGCAGCCCGAGCGAAATAAAAGATAAATATAAAAACATAATTCAAAGCGCTGAGTAGGCTCACTTTCATATCTTATAGGAACACCAAGTACGAGGCTGTAGCGCTTCAGTCTAGATGATATCGGGATGCTAAAGCGCTGGTCGTCTGAACTCTCTCGCCGTCCTCAGAGACCCTCGCGATCCGCACACCGAGCTTTTATTTCTTAATTCTTTGTTTATTCTGCGCACCGAGCTCCGCAGGATCCAATATGAGCGACGACGCCATTCTCCAAGAGGACTGGTTGGTCGGTAGCCAGTACAGGCGGTGCTTTTGTACGCGTCGATCTGTTACCTCGAACATAACCTGCTCCGGAGCAGGTCAGGTGTTCAGCACAAGTTACCATGGCGATCTGCCCCGGTAAGAAGTGAGCCACCGTCGTAGGACTGAAAACCCTGAAGTTACCTGCTAACCCCAAGTCCTGCTTGGTAGTACAGACCCCTGGAAGCAGACTGGAATCATCGCTTGTTGAATAATTGTACACTTCCTTGTCTCGTTTCCCCATTAATTCATTTCATAAGTAGTTCTGCAAACCTTCTGCTTTCTGATGTAGAGTTCAAGCTTTGTAATATTATTTTTACCTCTTCGTTTCAGAGAGTTGCATTTGATTGACATGGTGACCTGGAACAGAATAAGAGGTAAATATTTAATTTATTCATTTTCCACAACTATGCATTTAATCGTGTTTAAGAAGGAAGAAGAAGAAAGATCATTTTCATTATCTTTTTGTTTTTATACTATAAAATAATGACAGTGACAAGGGTTCGATTTACGATGATATAAAGCAGAAATGTACAGAGCTGCGTGCCCTGATTGATAAACCATGAGCATGGTTCAGGGAAACGTGCACCTGGCATTCAGAATAAAATGGAGAGTTAGAAGTAATGTAATGCAATATTTAATTGTCAGACCAATGACGTGTAAGTGAAAGCACATACTAATAACTGGTGTCAGAAAAATAGTGAAAATACTTTATTATTTATTAAATACTTATAATACTCATAATATTAATCTGTCAAGCTCTGTCTGTTGGTGTCAAGATTGAATAAAACATATAATACCTTATTAAATAGGTGTAAGTATATGAAGTATAGTTCTAGTGTCTAATATGAGGCTTTCTGAAAACATATTTGTCAGAGATCATCTTTCTCAGACTTCAGAAAGAGCCACAGAAGACATGAAACAACAGTTTTTACAGACTGAGTCGAACTAACCATGACGTTAAAGTTCCCCCTTAATATTTGTCAAGAAAAAGAAAAATGTGTTTCCCCCTTAACTGCTTTCCCTAAACGTCAGAAAGAAACCTCAGTATGAAAGTTTGTGAGGATCAAGCAGCCGTGCTCTGTGCTCTGACCGCTCGAACTCTTTCAGTTTGTCCAGCCGTGATCCTGGTCGTCAGTGATTGTGTGTGTGTCAGGCTCTCAGATGGTGGTGGCCATGAAGGCCATCTCTCTGGCCTTTGACCTGGACAGAGGAGCCGTGGGCAGCCTGCCCTCCCCAGCTGAGTTCCTGGGTTATGTCCTCTTTGTGGGCACTGTGGTCTTCGGCCCTTGGATCAGCTTCTCCACTTATAAAAACGCCGTTGAAGGCAGAAAGCTGGTGAGTAATTGGTGTTTCCTGCTTCCCCCGTGGGCTTGCTGTTCTTCGTGCATCGTACTGCGGTGCTGACGAGGTGGTTTGTTCCTCAGAGCTGGTTGTGGCTGCGTAGCTCCTCCCTCGGCCTCCTGAAGAGTCAGATCTGTCTGCTGGTCTCCACCTGCATCGCCCCTTACCTCTTCACTTTGTTCATCCCCATCCATGGAAACACAGTCACACAGAAGTAAGGCACATTTTCCGTCTTTGTCCCCCTGCAATACAACGGCTTTACAATACAGAGAACTCAGTACTGTCTTGTCTGTCTTTCCCTGCTTCCAAGAGACATTTGAGAGGCTTGTTTTCAGCCCCACAGACACGAGTCTGCTGCAGGGGGTTTAAAATACGACATGAACAGTCTTTCAGAAGATGTGCGTCCACCAGTTCTGTGCTCATCTCTGCAAAGGCCACTTTAAGGCTGCTGTGCTTGATAATAGCATCAGTGGCGTGATGTTACAGTAACCCGCTGTCAGGTACTGCGACAAATCATTCTATCCAATTTCAGTTCAGTTTTATTTATATAGCGCCAGTTCAGAGAGAGAAATATGAAGAAAACTAATGTCATGATTTTTCAGAAACGCCCCAGATGTCAGGAGAACAAATACCCGTTTACCATTAATAATCATATCAGTGAACGCAGTGTGAGTCAGACCTACCTGGGTGTAACCATAGCAGCATCAGGGCGTTTCAACGTGGCAGCGAACGCACTCAAAGAAAAAGGTCGACGAGCTCGAAATGTAATTAAGAGAACATCATTTTTAAAATATCTGATAGTGTCGTCCGGCCCACTGCGCTGTCTGGTGGTGAGTCTGGGGTCCACTCACCAGAGCTTTACCCGCCGGGACAAACGTCCAGCAGAGTCTCTACATGCAGGACTCTGCAGATACATTTCACACAGAAAAACACCAACAGATGCATGTGGAGCAGAATCAGGCAGAGACCCGCTGATACTTAACATTCAGCCCCCGAGACCCCCTCCATCCCAAAGCCCTCCAGACCCAGGAGCTGAGCCCAGAACAGAGTCCCCTATCGCAGCCGGTGCTGAGACTACCTGCCCCCCCTCAGACACTCGGACCAGTCTCACAGCAGCACTGTGGATTTGAGGGACCCAAAATGTTTAGGATGTTTAGACTTTAAACTCAAAGTAAGAGTTACTTGAATATCATCTTGCTGTTGCTTCTGTCTTACCAACTTAAAAAGGTCAGCTCTGTTTTCACTGACCTGGAATTGTTCTACTTTGTGGTCTTTAGGACTTTTACTTGACTGTGTGTTGCACAGGTGGCTGCATGCTTATGAGAATGCAGTGTCCTTCCACTTCAGTAACTACTTTGTGGGTCACCTGAGTGAAGGCACCAGCATGCTGGCTGGAGCCGGCTGCACTGAGGAAAAAGACAACGTCAGATGGTAAGTTTAGAGTTTCACGGTGGGGGGACAGTGGAGATCCTGTGTGTGTGTGCGTGTGTGCGTGGATTGTCTGCTGTTGTTCATTTATGTATTTGTGCTGCAGAGTATAACATACTGTACCGAAAACAAATCCCACCGGTCATGTGGCTAATAAACAATCCATCTGGCTATGATATCATCTACTCACAGCAAACACCAGAATATATTATGATTACGTGATGAGACTTAATCTGTATTAATAGAAATATAATATAGTATATAATGTAATAAAACAGTACAACATATTAACATAGTATAGTATAATATATATATAAAGTATAGTACGAGTATAGTATAATATATAATATGTAAGGGTTAATGCCCGCTGCGCGTCGGACGGTTCTGGCCTCCCTGTTATCCATTCATTCCTGACACCTCGAAGGGCATTATCCCGCTTATACTATAGTCACTTGCCAAAGCAAAAACATGAATTAATTAATTAAATTAATTTATATTTTCACGTTTTGCAATCAAACTGAAGTTTTTCACAGCCATAACGCACTCTCCCTGGTAACACCCGAGAGCGTGAGTAATACCTGGAACAGTCATTACCATCCCATCTGTTCAAATTCAGGAGTCCTCAAACTTAACAGACAGACCTCGTCGCTTCACACTGCTCCGTTTGTCCCCTGTCCTCCCTGTCCTCCCTGTCCACTATCCTTCCTGTCCTCTCTCCTCCCTGCCCACTATCCTCCCTGTCCTCTCTCCTCCCTGTCCACTATCCTCCCTGTCCTCTCTCCTCCCTGTCCACTGTCCTCTCTCCTCCCTGTCCACTATCCTCCCTGTCCTCTCTCCTCCCTGTCCACTATCCTCCCTGTCCTCTCTCCTCCCTGTCCTCTCTCCTCCCTGTCCACTATCCTCCCTGTCCTCTCTCCTCCCTGCCCACTATCCTCCCTGCCCTCTCTCCTCCCTGTCCACTGTCCACTGTCCTCTCTCCTCCCTGCCCACTATCCTCCCTGTCCCTCTCTCCTCCTGTCCACTGTCCTCTCTCCTCCCTGCCCACTATCCTCCCTGTCCTCTCTCTCCTGTCCACTGCCCTCTCCTCCCTGCCCTCTCTCCTCCCTCTCTCCCTCTCTCCTCCCTGCCCTCTCTCCTCCTGTCCACTGCCCTCTCTCCTCCCTGTCCACTGCCCTCTCTCCTCCCTGTCCTCTCTCCTCCTGTCCACTGCCCCCTCTCTCCTCCCTGTCCACTGCCCTCTCTCCTCCCTGTCCACTGCTCCTCTCTGTCCTCTCCTGTCCTCTCTCTCTCTCCTGTCCTCTCTCCTCCTGTCCACTGCCTCTCTCCTCCCTGTCCACTGCCTCTCTCCTCCCTGTCCACTGTCCCCTCTCCTCCCTGTCCTCTCCTCCTCCCTGTCCTCTCTCCTCCCTGTCCACTGTCCCTCTCTCCTCCCTGTCCACTGCCCTCTCTCCTCCCTGTCCTCCTCCTCCCTGTCCCTCTCCTCCCTGTCCACTGCCCCCTCTCTCCTCCTGTCCTCCTCTCCTCCTCCTGTCCTCTCTCCTCCCTGTCCACTGCCCTCTCTCCTCCCTGTCCTCTCTCCTCCCTGTCCACTGCCCTCTCTCTCCCCTGTCCACTGCCCTCTCTCTCCTCCTGTCCTCTCTCCTCCTCCTGTCCTCTCTCCTCCTGTCCACTGCCTCTCTCCCTCCTGTCCTCTCCTCCCTGTCCCTCTCTCCTCCTGTCCACTGCCCTCTCTCCTCCCTGTCCTCTCTCCTCCCTGTCCACTGTCCTCTCTCCTCCCTGCCCACTATCCTCCCTGTCCTCTCTCCTCCCTGTCCACTGCCCCTCTCCTCCCTGCCCTCTCTCCTCCCTGCCCCTCTCCTCCTGCCCCTCTCTCCTCCTGTCCCCTGTATCCTCCCTGTCCCTCTCTCCTCCCTGTCCACTGCCCTCTCTCCTCCCTGCCCTCTCTCCTCCCTGCCCTCTCTCCTCCCTGCCCTCTCTCCTCCCTGTCCACTATCCTCCCTGTCCTCTCTCCTCCCTGTCCACTGTCCTCTCTCCTCCCTGTCCACTATCCTCCCTGTCCTCTCTCCTCCCTGTCCACTGCCCTCTCTCCTCCCTGTCCTCTCTCCTCCCTGTCCACTGCCCTCTCTCCTCCCTGTCCACTGCCCTCTCTCCTCCCTGTCCACTGCCCTCTCTCCTCCCTGTCCTCTCTCCTCCCTGTCCTCTCTCCTCCCTGTCCACTGCCCTCTCTCCTCCCTGTCCACTGCCCTCTCTCCTCCCTGTCCTCTCTCCTCCCTGTCCTCTCTCCTCCCTGTCCACTGCCCTCTCTCCTCCCTGTCCTCTCTCCTCCCTGTCCTCTCTCCTCCCTGTCCACTGCCCTCTCTCCTCCCTGTCCTCTCTCCTCCCTGTCCACTGCCCTCTCTCCTCCCTGTCCACTGCCCTCTCTCTCCTCCCTGTCCTCTCTCCTCCCTGTCCTCTCTCCTCCCTGTCCACTGCCCCTCTCTCCTCCCTGTCCTCTCTCCTCCCTGTCCCTCTCTCCTCCCTGTCCACTGCCCTCTCTCCTCCCTGTCCTCTCTCCTCCCTGTCCACTGCCCTCTCTCCTCCCTGTCCTCTCTCCTCCCTGTCCACTGCCCTCTCTCCTCCCTGTCCTCTCTCCTCCCTGCCCTCTCTCCTCCCTGTCCTCTCTCCTCCCTGCCCTCTCTCCTCCCTGTCCTCCCTGTAGGGACATGAGTGTGGTGAAGCCTCTCAGTGTGGAGATGCCTCGCTCCATGGTGCTGGTGGTGACGTCCTGGAACATCCCCATGTCCGAATGGCTGAAAACCTGTAAGTCCTCCACTCCGTCTGTCTCTCCACTGCAGCATCACCAAACACTGCTGTGATTTAAAACAGTAGATGGCGAAATGCAGATTTTCATAACTTACTGACACCAGCGCCGATGTGTTTCATCACAGTACAGTCATGTAATTTAGTTTTTGCAGTACATCTTTAAAACACATTGGCACTGAATGTTTTTATGAGCGTTACATTAAAAACTGTATTTCTATGTTATCACGATGTCGTGTGTTACTGCGCTCTGTCCTCCGTGTTCCTCAGACGTCTTTAAAAGCACCATGAAACTGGGGACCTTTCCCGCCATCCTGGTGACGTACACAGCCAGCGCCTTACTGCATGTTAGTAAGATGATGCCCACACTGTTATATTAATATATATTATGATTTAGTACACTAAATTCATGTTAGAGACACTTTTTCTTCTACTTTCACTTCAGTATACATGATAAACTACAATCTCCTGCCTTTAACTGTCCGCTGATAGAGGACCTGTGAAGACATTTTTCTGAAACATTTGAATGAAGACGCTGATGTTGTCATGAGAATATAGAGATGATGCTGAATGATGGACCGTCACTACTTTAACGTGCTGTTTGTTTTCTTCAGGGTCTGAGTTTTCACCTGGGAGCTGTTCTGCTCTCGCTGGGCTTCATCACTTACATTGAACATGGTATGAACAGCAGTATTTAACTGAGAAAGTTGAGCCAGTGAAGATGGTGATCACTTTTTACCTGCACAAACTACTGTACAAGATGCCGAAGTGACGTGTTACTGACCCAAGCGGTGACGCTGTGTCCTCATGTGGAGCGCGCACGAACAAACAGTGTCGGACTCCTGTTAGTGTTCATAAAGGCCGGTTTGTTTCTCACAGCTGGTCAATGCTGCTGTTCTGTTTTCTCCCCCTCAGTTCTGAGAAAGAAGCTCGCCTCCATCTTCAGTGCCTGCATCCTGTCCAGACCCTGCGCCTCCGACTGCAGCCATCAGCACAAGAAGGTACAGCGTCATCTCGACACAAAGCAGCGCCGAGCGGTCGAAACATAACGACATGCAGTAAGAAATCAACGGCAACCTGCGTAAAACTCTCTGCGGCTGTTAGTACTGCAGTTATGGGGGGCATGAAAAAACCCACCATGGTACTCCGTGTCAGGAGGGGACATTTTGATCGCTGCCGAGGTACCGCGACTCCGTCGGGCCTGTCTGTAAGTTTACACGCCACTTTAGGAGAAACTTCAAGTTACAGGAAGCATCAAATAACAGCTAAACGTCACCGGTCTGTTTGTAGAGTAGACCGGGTTGTGGGGGCGGGGGGGTCCAGCCCCAGAACAGAAACTGATTCAGAGCAGTCTTTAATAATAACCCCGCACTGTTTATTTAACCGCCTGGGGGTCATTTTCTGAATTTTCAAATTCAGTTTCTGGGGTTTATTCATTTCACAATTTGCTTTATTTCATTACAGATGTTAGTGAAGTGAATCAGTAAACTGGAGTCGCTGTGCGCTACAGCAAAGCTTTGGGCCACATGTGGACAGGGGAGTGCTTCAGACACACTCCAGGACCCCGAAAAGAAACTGGAAAAAACATTCAAAGCCGGCGGGGCGAAACTGCCGTCTGAGCATTAGCGACGTTACAGTGTGAAAACATACAATCCACGGTTTTCTGAGGGTTAGCATACACGGCCCCAGTTTTATGAAAACACCATCTTTCAGCGGTGAAGTATCCCGTTAACACCACCAGCTTCCTGTGGCACTTTAAGGTTGTTTGCATCCTTTACTCGACCCTCTTGTTTTCATTTGCATGGAGTAATAAAGCGTCTTCTGTCCTGGAGTCTGTGTCGGGCATCATTCAGCTGCTTTGCAGAAACATGAGCATCATGACGTGTCGTGCAGCGTTAAGGGGAACTTAACTGCAGGTTAAAGCTGTGCTTTGCTGCCCTCTCTGGTTCAAGGTGTCAGGCCTGTTTCACTGGGGTCAGAAATGTGCTCTGTTGCATCTGTAACCACACCCAGCAGTGATGTCACAGGGTCCTGGAGTGCACCTGTACATCACTGCAGCCAGGTGAGAAGGGAAGCCACTGGAGGTCACCAAAGACCAGGTTTTCAGGGGTGTTAAGTTTCACTTTAAGGGTTAAAAATATTTTCCCAGATGTCTCACAGTTTATTCTTTTGCCTTTGCTCCGTAGGAGTACTGGGTGATGATGCTGAACCTGGTTTTCAGCTTCCTGGCCATCTTCCACCTCACCTACCTGGGCTCCATGTTTGATCCCGGAGTCGATGAACAGGAAGTAGAAGAGGTAAGAGCCCCCCCCCCCGAGGGCCGAGCCCACAATGATCAGACCTGCGCAGACTTGCACGTGAGACTGAGACGTGTGTGCTCGTTTGCAGGGTTACACGGCCGTGCACACCATCCAGAGGTGGTCTGAACTGAACTGGGCGAGCCACTGGGTCGTGTTCGCCTGCTGGGTCTTCTACCGTTTAATTCAGTAACGCCGCTGCAGCAGATGGGAGGGCTGGCAGACACCGGATACTTCATGACACAGTATCGGGATGTGAGGACAGACATAAAGTAACCTGTCTCTCAGGTGAAAGGATCGTTTCAGGACATTTTGAAATGAAGTGCAGAAAAGAATCAGTCCAGTGATTTGACTGCACTGAAAACACGATCAGAAGAAAGAGAACAAACACACGAGACCTCCCAGTAGACCAGATCAGTTCCTTACTGTGCGTGTGTCTGTTGTTCTGTTGTAATGTTGGTGTTAAAGTCGTGTCCAAAAGCATTTCCACAGTCCACCATGTGAAGGTAAAGATACATGATTATATCGATTTTCAAAGGGTCCATAACTGTGACTGTTCACATGTTCTTCTGTTACTAAAGTCTTTTTTACTGCTGCTGCTGCTATTGTGTGTTTTTGTATTTTTTCTATTAAACGTTTCTGTTAATGTCAACAAGCTCCTGTTTGATTATTAGTAACAGACTGACAGGCAGGAAGGAAGGTGTATTAAAACACTTAATAAAGTGAACAGTCGTTATGTACGGAGCCTGGAGCAGCGCTACGGCTAGGCTGCAACAGCCGTCTTTACATAAATATTCACAACTCAACAGTAAAATACAAAACAACACAGTGACAACTGTAAAAAACTAGGACTACAGATCTATGGTATAAAATATAAATATATAAACTACAGAAACAGAGTGTGCGTGGCCGGGTCAGCACTGAGACAAACTGTCATATTATTGTTGGTCATCAATACGTCGTCACTCATATACTGCTATTTACTGTACGCTCCATACTGCTGTGTACTGTAGTAAATACTACCATATTCTGTGTACTTCTGTGTGCTGTAAGCCGGGGAAAAGGCAGCAGAACCAGACCGGATCAGCTGTTGAAAAATGGAAATCTTTGGCTGTTTGGTCTGTAACAGCAGCGTCTCAGGCTGAATGGGAATGCAGTCACCATGATGATCAACAATGATCTAATACAACCAATAACGATCGATGACGCTGCCGTTCCTGCATTTTAAAGCTGCTTGGTTGTTGATTTTCCGCCCGCTCTCCCTCTGCTCTCCAAGCGCCTCCGTGCGACGTCTGCTGTCACGTGACCCCAAGGGCTGAGGGGAGGTGGAAACAGTAATGAAACGCAGCCCAATCGTGAAGCCCGTTAGGGGGCGGAGCATGTCCTCACAGAACTGGAGGTACATCCAGGTAACTACGGGAAGTGTCCCGTAAACCCACTAAACCACTGTAGAGCTGAGGGAACATCACACACACGTAGTCATGTGACGCACTGTTTATATGAGAATATTGATTAGCGGAGCTTTCACTAACCCACACAGGTGTGTTTCTTCTCAGGTGAACTTCTAGCCTCTTGCAGGATGGACTTGGACCCCCACCTGTCCTCTTACCTGTATCTAGTCAATCATTAATGTCTCCCGTCAGACAGGACGTGTTCAGGTCAACACGGAAACGACAGACAAAAGTCTGGAGACAAACGCCGCGGCTGTCTTCCAGGGACGTTACAGGTTAGTTTGCTGCTGTGTCATTCAGTCGGCCCTTAATCAGACGCAGGTTTTTGTGGCTGACTCCTGTTTGTTGTGTGTGTTGTGACACAGGTGGACACACGGTAGAGGAACGTTATATAGAGAATGGGAAGAGGGGCCAACTGTAGCTGGATCGGGCCTGAGATCCCTCTGTCGTCACAGATCTTCAGTGGTAAGTAAACTAATAATGTGCTGATTGTTCTGCCAGAAGGATCAGTCTTATGTAAACAATGCTAAGTGTGACCAGGGCGAATTAATAATGGGAATTATTAAAGCAACATGCCAATATATGTGATACCGTTTGATATGTATTATTTTTATTCATACAGAACGTTAACAAATTTAATGAATACCACTAGAAATAAAATCCATTCATCATTTTGAACAAATTATTTTTTGTATCTGTCATGGTCTCCCTAAAATAAACACATGAAAACAGCTGATGAACATCCAGTTATTCCAGTTATATCCTGTAAATGTTGAACCATCAGAAAGTGCTGGAAAGCATTTGTAAACAGAACCACCCACAGCAAAGCAACAACTGGGAATTGTTATTTACAATGGGAGGACATCCGTATTAGGACACATACAACTGTGGAGGACAAATACCAGGAAAGTACACGTGCAGTATTTTGCTACCTTAAATAGACCAAATGTGATAGAATAGTGTTGGAGGGAATACGGAGAAGACTTCATCCAAATATTTGGTGTCAAATCATATTGCGTTCAAAGGGAAATAGAAAACATTGGTTATTTTATTTCTTTTATCAGGCGTAATGCCTCCTGAGATAAGTAGCTGCTTCAAGTAGCCACAGGAAGTTGGAAGCCTGAGTATAAACACATGGCAGAAACTAAGCAAATTAAAAGCATGAAGGAAATCATTCAGTGTGGACGAGATCAACAACTCTGAAAGGTCCAGCGTGGAGGATTTAGCAGCCTCTAGTGGTGAAACTGCAGTTTGCAGCCATGTGAACACGAAAGGCCCTCTGTAGAGCCGGTGTCTGGTTTGTCCGTTCTGGGCTCCTGTAGAAACATGGCGGTGCAACATGGCGGCCTCGTGGAAGCGGACCCGCTCCCTCTGTAGATATAAATGCTGATTCTAAGGTGACGAAAACACATGGTTCTTATTTTCAGGTGATTAAACACTGATGAAAACATACTAATAAATATTATATTCCATGTCTGCCGACAGCTGCTCCTAAACGTTCCACACTGGAGCTTTAAATCAACACATTTCTTCAATCGACACGACAGACGTTAAGCTTCTAAATCGGTCTCTTCTGATTGGTTTCAGTCCTACCGCAGCGTGACGAAGACGTCAGGCTGAAAGAATGAAACTAATGGAGACTCAGTCTGATTATCAGGCCTGGTTACAGTGTGTGTGTGTGTGTGTGTGTGTGTGTGTGTTTTGTCAGCCATTAAAGATGAGCTGTGGCTCTTCCTCATCCCGGCCGGCCTGGCGCTCATTTTGCTGGGGGTGTTCCTGGAGGAGGCGGGCTTCTTCCTGCGCCGCGTTCCCTCGTCCAGACGACAGCGGCTCTACCTGTGGATATTAGGGATGTACCCGGTAACGTCAGCCTCCTCGCTCTCCTCTGACAGCTGAAACCAGTAACCCCTTCACATCTGAAGTATGCTGAATGTGTTTGGGTCCCAGTGAACTCTGCTCAGTCTCTGAATGTCGTCTTTACCTCAGGTTTTTACCTTCACCTCCCTCATAGCGCTGTATGTGCCGCGCTCTTCCTCGCTGTGTAATTTCATCGCTTCACTGTGAGTTAACGCGTCTTGAATAAACTAAAGAGTGTCATCACACTGCTGTGCGTTGGTCCTGTCTGAACGTGTGTGTGTGTGTGTGTGTGCAGGTATCACTCCATCACCTTGCTGAAGTTCATGGGACTGATCACAGACTTCTTTGGAGGGAAAGCTCGCATGTTGGCGGCCTTGTCTGGCCAGCAGGTATCTCCAGATCCTTTCCCCTGCTGCTGCTGCTGCTGTCTGCCACTGGTGGCCATCAACAGGTACACACCAGACACACACCTGAGTGACCCTACACCTGCACTGGGTGTAGATTTCACTAGAGTCAAAGATGTTGTTTGGAGCCAACACCCAGTGGCCGTCACAGGTACTGCATCTTCAGAGCGCTGTCAGGTGTGGTGGCAGCTCGGGTCACCTGTGTGTGGTTGTTAGTACCACAGTTATCTGTTAACCTGACTGTGTTGGTACGAAGCGTGCAGGCCGTGTGACGCGACGTGTCTTCCTCTGTGGTGTGCAGCAGCAGCCGGGGCTGGATGATGGCCGCTGTGCTGCAGCTCTCTGTTGTCCGCAGCATCCTGTTCTTCGTCACGCTGGTCCTGTGGACGGATGAGCAGTACAACTACGGTGACGTGAGTCATTTATTCACACTGTTTATTGTCCCAGCGAGCGTTGTGTAGTCGAGCTGTAGTCTGCGCTGCTGTAATGTATTTTATAGGGAGGGCGATCTGTGACCTTCTGCATGCTCGGGTGAAAGGACACTTCCTGTATTCCCATAGTTTTTGATCAGTTATCAGTTTTTCAGTGCTTTGCCACGTTAAGACATCAGATACGTTTCCCTTAACTGAGTCTATATCAGAATATTTGTCCAAAAAGAACCAAACGTTTGCATTGAACTTGTGAAAGTAACGTGTTTAAAGCCGCGTGGAGATAACATGTATCTTTATAAACGCAACATCAGCTTCTCATTCATACTGGTTTACACCTTTACCGACAACCTTAGAAGTCTTTGTTGTTCAGATGGAAACTGACAAATACAGCATCCCATAAGCAACACCGAAGGCCTCAGTATGCTTCAAATGAAGTGTCGGATCGTCTAACGGAGTCTTATGATTGGTCAGGTGTATGGATGTGCGAGAGTGGGCGGAGTTTAAATTTCTCTCTCAAGCTCTTTTTTCATGCTTCGCACAACTACTTTTCATGTGAGCAGCTGAGGTTGACGCCATGGATGCCCTGCAGAGGAGACTGTGAGAGAGTGTGTGCTGTTGTCTCCATTTGTACAGTACGACAGACACCGCGACGCAGAGTTGTTGGAGAGAGATCAGGGAGGAGAATTTGACTGCTGGCCTTTTCTCCTAGTTCACTTGAAGCCTGCTGAGGCCCTAAAAGACTGAAGTCCTGCCTGCAGCTCTGGATGAGTTGAAGGATAAAACCAGTGACAACACCTTCTTGTTCTCCAGGTGGATTCGGTGAACCCCAACCTGTACGTGAACGGCATCATATGCGTGTCGACCTTCGTGTCCTTCTACGGCCACCTGCTGTTTTACAAAGCCACCAAGAGTGCTTTACGTGGCTACGGGCTGAGAGCCAAGTTCATCTGCGTCATCGTGGTGTTGGTGCTGTGTGGCCTGCAGAGTGGCATCTTAGAGACCGTGGGTGCCCTGGAGGTCATCCCCTGCACTCCACCCTTCTCCGTCCTGACCAGGTCCCAGCGTAAGTCACATCTGGCCTCTTCCAGTCTCAGCCTCAAATCAGGTTTGGCTTCACATTCCAGTTTGCACAAAACAAAAACCAGCCTGTCTGTAAAGGTTCTGGCGATGTTCCTTCCATGTTCTGTTTTGGTTCTGTGCGACTTATTGTCTTCATACGTAAAGACATGTCACATCCTGCACCAGTAGCTCCTTGGAGGTTCATTCTTGCTCCTCAGTATGTCAGGGTTCAACGTTACTATACAAGTAGTTTCATTTATTAGCGGTTATCAAATAAAAAACAAAAACTGAAGTTAACTGTCATGTTTAATCTTTATTAATAAAGTAAATGAATCCGAACACGGACGCAGTGTGTCACAGATGCAAAGCAACAAACATTCTTGCATATTGAAAATGGGATGACGACATATTCTTTTTTAGAAATCAGTTCAGATCAGGATTAGAACTGAATATTTTAAATATAACAAAATGTTTCTAGAGCAGCAACAGTAAAGTTTACAGCAGCCGACGTGGCATTTTACTTGCCCCGGGCAATCGGCCAAGCCTTGTTATCATAGCAATCTGAGCGCAACAACATGAAAGATGTCAAGTTTTGTTCTTCTAATTATACAAAAATATAAACCATTCTAAGTGTATGGGTGCGCCAAAACCTGAGTGCAATAACAGATGTGCGTTTGTTCAAATAAAGTGCATACAGGAGATTAACAAAATTTTATATATATATATATATATATATAAAAGAAATAAATAAAAGAAAGGAACCAAAGCCTATAATAGTAACTGCACTACATTGGGTGCCTGCAGCCGGGGTAAAATGGGCTTGGGTGGGTGGACAGGATTTGGGCTGTTTTTGAAATACATAAAAAATGATAGTATATTAAAAATATATTCAGAAATTGTATTCCTTAGTTACACTTTACACTTGAAGTTGGCACGCTGTCAGGCTTGTACCAAGTTTGATGAAACTTTTGAGCAGTTCTTGGGCTGGAAATCACGCACAGTCCCGGCATTCATACTTATTCTGGACACGGACGGTGTGACTTTTTTTATGTTTACTTTGGGAAGGCCCTCATGGAAGTGTAGGAGATCACTGACTGAAGTACAAGCTGCAGGTTTATAGAGTGACACAAGAAAGTTCATTAAAATATTCATATTTCTAAAAGATGAACCCCTATAGAATATAACCAAAGCTAATAATTCTGTTGTGTCACGTCATATTACAATTAAAATGCATTTTCTGAATGAAAACCGAAAGAAGAAAAGAAGGCAAAGATACGTGTGGCCGTTTCCTCTGTAATGATCATGTCTGCTGCTGTCCTGTGTTCTCAGTGATCTACCACTACTGCGTGATCGTGGAGATGTTCTGCATCGGCCTGTACGCCCGCCACACGTTCCGTAAGGTGGAGCCGAGCGTGGTGGAGGAGGTGGCGGGGCCCGTCGGGGTCCGGCAGGTGGAGAAGGCCGTTCAAACGGACGAAGTTCGGGCGACGCATCGCGAGGACGGTTGGCCCGGCCTCCTCGTCAGCGCCTCCAATCCCAGTTACCACAGTGACAGCGAGGACAGCCTGTGCAGGATAGAGCACGCTCCTCTGGACGGTTTCACCTTCCCCCAGGCCAGAGGTCAGCAGCCAGGCAGACCAGAACCAGCGGAGCCCAGGTCTGCAGTGGAGCCTGGCGTAGATCTGAGCCACTTTACTGTCAGGGCTGATATTAACTATCAGGACTCTAAGGATGTCACTGTGGTTTGACCAACTATGGAAGACCGTAAATAAAAGAGTAAATAAGTGTAAGCTTAGCCACTGAAGATGCCGGTAGTGGTTTGGGTCTCTGTGGGGCCCTGAGGACTTGCCTGGAGGACTGCACCCCCTGTGCTGTGATAACACACACGTACCTAACACATAGGAAACTGTTCGTTCTGCTCCTGGTGCAGATTCACCAAACCTCTTCAGCACACATGAGTGAGCTCTGAACTTTCCAAGCTGGACTCGGCTGCTACATAATGAGGGAATACATAATATTCAGCACGTGGTCTCGTCCATGGAGAAGTTGCTGCTTCCAGCTCTGTAAAATCACTACGTGTGGAATAGTTTTTGTTTTGCAGTTGTTTATACCACAAGGCGTGATGAGTGCAAGAGAACATGTATATCATACTAAGCCTGTTCCCCAGTGTTCAGGTTCTTTGTGTTGCTGCAGGGACCTGCAACGTTTGCACACTGGCTCCACATTTAAAGTACAACTGAAACTAAACTGCACCTTTGCTTTTTGTGCTGCAGCACACACATCTGCCGGGTGAATCACATGTGGCACACATCTGCCGGGTGAATCACACGTCGCACATCTGCCGGGTGAATCACATGTGGCACACATCTGCCGGGTGAATCACACGTCGCACATCTGCCGGGTGAATCACACGTCGCACATCTGCCGGGTGAATCACACGTCGCACATCTGCCGGGTGAATCACACGTCGCACATCTGCCGGGTGAATCACACGTCGCACATCTGCCGGGTGAATCACACGTCGCACATCTGCCGGGTGAATCACACGTGGCACACATCTGCCGGGTGAATCACACGTGGCACACATCTGCTGGGTAAATCACATGTGGCACATCTGCTGGGTGACTCACATGTCGCACATCTGCTGGGTGACTCACACGTCGCACATCTGCTGGGTGACTCACACGTCGCACATCTGCCGGGTGAATCACACGTCGCACATCTGCCGGGTGAATCACACGTGGCACATCTGCCGGGTGACTCACACGTTGCACATCTGCCGGGTGAATCACACGTGGCACATCTGCCGGGTGAATCACACGTGGCACATCTGCCGGGTGAATCACACGTGGCACATCTGCCGGGTGAATCACACGTGGCACATCTGCCGGGTGAATCACATGTGGCACATCTGCCGGGTAAATCACACGTCGCACATCTGCTGGGTGAATCACACGTGGCACATCTGCTGGGTGAATCACACGTGGCACATCTGCTGGGTGAATCACACGTGGCACATCTGCTGGGTGAATCACATGTGGCACATCTGCTGGGTGAATCACATGTGGCGCACACCTGCCGGGTGAATCACATGTGGCACATCTGCCGGGTGAATCACATGTGGCACATCTGCTGGGTGAATCACATGTGGCACATCTGCTGGGTGAATCACATGTGGCACATCTGCTGGGTGAATCACATGTGGCACACCTGCCGGGTGAATCACACGTCGCACACCTGCCGGGTGAATCACACGTCGCACATCTGCCGGGTGAATCACACGTCGCACATCTGCCGGGTGAATCACACGTCGCACATCTGCCGGGTGAATCACACGTCGCACATCTGCCGGGTGAATCACACGTCGCACATCTGCCGGGTGAATCACACGTCGCACATCTGCCGGGTGAATCACACGTCGCACATCTGCCGGGTGAATCACACGTCGCACATCTGCCGGGTGAATCACACGTCGCACATCTGCCGGGTGAATCACATGTGGCACATCTGCTGGGTGAATCACATGTGGCGCACACCTGCTGGGTGAATCACACGTCACACATCTGCTGGGTGAATCACATGTGGCACATCTGCCGGGTGAATCACATGTGGCACATCTGCCGGGTGAATCACATGTGGCACATCTGCCGGGTGAATCACATGTGGCACACCTGCCGGGTGAATCACATGTGGCACACCTGCTGGGTGAATCACATGTGGCGCACACCTGCTGGGTGAATCACATGTGGCACATCTGCCGGGTGAATCACATGTGGCACACCTGCTGGGTGAATCACATGTGGCACACATCTGCCGGGTGAATCACATGTGGCACACCTGCTGGGTGAATCACATGTGGCGCACACCTGCTGGGTGAATCACATGTGGCACATCTGCCGGGTGAATCACATGTGGCACATCTGCTGGGTGAATCACATGTGGCGCACACCTGCTGGGTGAATCACATGTGGCACATCTGCCGGGTGAATCACATGTGGCACATCTGCCGGGTGAATCACATGTGGCACACCTGCTGGGTGAATCACACGTCGCACATCTGCCGGGTGAATCACACGTCACACATCTGCCGGGTGAATCACACGTCGCACACCTGCCGGGTGAATCACATGTGGCACATCTGCTGTAACTGTTGGATCTCCGTCTGTGTGTATGGAGAACATCTGTATTTGCATAAAGCAGTGGCATCCTCATCGGTCACGTATGCCTGCTCAGACACGAAAGAGAACGGAGAAATGATTTAGACATTTTCCTGTTATTTTAGCACTTCTGAAAGTGCCAGCGTGGACAAACATAAAGCTGTTTTCAGATAGGCGTCGGGTGGAGTTTATGGTGGTGTTGTATTGCACCGTACTACATAATGTGTTTCTAATATTCGTGCGCCTCCATCTACAGCACGCAAACACAACAAAAACTAACCTTTTTCTACTGTTCTGTTGCATAGAGTTTCTCTAATAACGCGATTATCACTGGAGTTAATGTTCGTGCTTCAAAGCCTCAGTGATGTGATCCATATCCAGCCTTTCATATGCGTCATTACCGACAAAACTGTTCATTTGTGAGAGTTTTATTTTATCATCAGCACTAACGATAAGTAATTCATATGCATCATATTAATAGGGAAAGGAAAATTAAAGTGACAGGTTCTTTACCCTACTGGCTGTGTAGAACTACACAGAACATCTCTAAGAAAATAAGATGCTGCTATGGGAAACTATTGTGGGGTGACTGAGTGGCACCCTGAGCCCCGTCCCCCTTGTAAACCTGCTCCGAGGCTGCTCTGTCTCTGAACATGTGTACTGGCTTTGAGCGGCCTGTGGGGAGACTGAACATGTCAGAGTCCATTCTGCATTAAAAGCTGTTTCCGCTGTCCACCTCTCTCTGTTAGAGCAATCGTTTCTGCAGCTCGCCTCCATGTTTTAGTGTCCAGTCAGACCGCATGGACCAGGTCTAAGTTACACTCAGCAGTTAGTCCACGCCACGTGCACAGCTCGGACACCTCGGCGGAAGCCGTGGTTAGTGTTCAACAGGAAGCAGGACACAGTTGTAACACTTTCTCTGCGGTAACGAGGAGGGAACCGAGGCAGCTGTAACAGTTCAGCTGTAACAGTTCAGCTGTGACGAGCTGCGGGCAGACCGGCGCAACTTCTTGGTGAATTCAACTATCTTCGTACATCTGTTGCCTCTAGGCCGAGCCTCCGCACGACGTCTGAGCCAATGAGAGGGCTGAGCGACGACGCTCAGCCAATCAGCAGCCGCTCCAGTCCGCCATGCGGAAGGATCCTCCCCAGCAACGCAGCTTCTCCTATTTTGGCGGCTGTGCGGAAAACATGGCGGAAAATTTGAAAGGTAACTCATGGGGACGACATATGACTTTATAGTCCATTGTACGTTTACTTACTGTGGCTGTGTGGTTTAGTCGAATTGTAAACTCTTTAAATGCCTCTAATGTGAACGCTTTTCCGCCCTGGAGCGGGACTGTATATTACGGAGACTCTCGGAAGCCAAGTTAGTTGTCCGGAGCACTTGTGCAATTAAATGCAGCCTCTTTTGTTGGGCAATCCTCCGCCTGTGAATTCGCAGTAACTTTGATCACTACTTTACTAACTTTGATAGTATGCTGTCTATGTTAGGAAGCGTAAATGGATACGTTTGTAAAGTTAGTTTAGCACTCTGCGTGGTTTAGCGGGCAAACCTGTAACGTTGCTCCGTCGGCTTCACGCGCCACGCTGCGCCGCGGAAATGTTTAAATGGCATTGTTTTCGTTTAGTGGCAAATATCTGATGTTTCCGTGAGGGGGCAGTTATGTATGCGACGGTTCAAATCCTTAAAGTGTCCCTGTTGTGGGGAGTCGGTGCTGCTGTTTACCAGGAACCGCCGCACATTAAGTTTAACAAGAGACAAACCAGAGATCCACACAGCTGCGCCGCCCGGTTCCGTAAACCTGCTTTTAACGGCTGTCTCACCGTCGTCCTCCGCTGCCGTGTTTGGCGGCAGAAAGCGGAGTTATCAGATTGAAAATGAGGTTTTATCGAGACCAGATGCTCCTCTCTTGGTGTTATGTATGCCGAACTAACCCATTCATCCAGACCATGTTAACACGCGTCAGAGTCACCTTGTATTGCTCTGCGCCCTCAGCAATTAGCAGTGGCATTTTATATCGACTGACTTTTAAGTGGAGTTCGGTGTAGCCTCAGTGCGTTTGACACAGTTAAAGGGAGTTGCTGTGTCAGATTGCAGGGTGCCCTGTAAGATGTCCTGGGACGAGCTGGAAGCCCTGTGTCGCAGAGAGAGGCTCCACTGTAAACAGCTCGGGGTGAACAGAGCCAACGTCAATGACTACGAGGTGGAGTTCCTCTGTGACTACAAGAAGACGAAGGTAAGGTATCTGTATTATTATTATTAACAGCTCTGCTCATCTACGGTACACTGAAGTATAGCTGTTATGCACTGCACACTGACTTGTGTCTGAAGCTCCACTATAGGAGAAAAGAGACTTTGTCGTCCGTCTGCACGCAGCGCAGTGCGATAAGGAACTGAACTGTGTTTCACCTGGTGCAAAACAGCAGGAGTGAATGGTGCAACATGCAGTGGGCGTGAAGCACACCTTCAGACTACACATACGGTTCAGCAACAAGATACGGGCACACACATGTAGTGCAATACGCAGGACAGGTGTACATGAGTTATAAAAACAGAATAAATATAAGTAGGTGTAGTATCTGTGAAGTCCCTGTACAGTTGAATCAGCGTAGAAATATAAATGTAGCAGCTGATCAGTCCAGTTTCCCTTGTGTTATCACAGCAATAACCACAGTGTAATTCAGAAGTTAGACGGAGGCTGTGCTCCTGTCTGTTTCCTTACTAATGCCTCCTCTCTGGCTGACCTCGCCTCCCTTATTTCCCCTGTATGTTCTCCTCCTTTATGAAACTGTGCGTAGGATCCGCACCAAGTTTCCACGTGCACAAGACATGAAAATGGCGTATAAAAATATATAAGTCTCATTTATAAAACACAGGCATGCAAACACCAAGCGTTTCTCTCATTTCCACAGCTGACGTGTGTGTGTGTGTGTGTGGAAGGAGTGTGTGTTTCAGCCACCACAGCGTCTCCAGTGCAGTCTCTGCACCTTAGCCAATACTAACCTACATAAATAGCACTGTGAAATATGCACAGTGCTGAAAGATTTTGTTAAAAATCACCAATGTCTGATTTCTGTAACTGATCATAACAATTCCTTATCACTTAGTTCATGTGGACGATAGAGGAGTCGGCTTATCGTTCACTTAAAGAGAGCCGACACATCACCAGTGAATACCTGTTGCGTCGTAGCATCACCGCGGGCATTTCAGCAGCGCTGCGGTGGTGGCAGACTGTAACTTACGGAGTGATCGTGGCTTTCTACAAGCGTAAACACAGAGCTGCCCTGAATGTTAGTGACAGCGAGGATATATACAGTGTGATTCATCTCTTCGTATGAAGAGAAACGAAATGTCTGAAGGATGTTGGGATGCCGGGGTCGCTTTGTTTCTATAAACCACAACTTTACTTACACAGAACACACCAGGTATAAATGAGGCCCCTGATTCTCAGATATTTCGTCCCCTGGAGACGAAACAATCGGGCTCAAGATGAAAATGTCTGAATGAAGGAAGAAGTTTGCAGCGAAATGCTTTTTGTAAGGCGTATTAGGTTCCATTATGTTGGTGTAAGATGTTACACCTTTATGCATTTGCCCTTTAAATGTCAAAAGTAGCACTTTAACGCCCCAGACATACTCGTGTTCATAAGTATTATAGATCAGTCAAAACTGCATTGGACTTGTAATTTCCAAGTTTAACAGGCTATAATGTGGTTATGTCTACAGAATGACGATAGTTTAACATTTTGAACATGTTATATATTTTTTGTTATAGTAAAATAAATGCTTTTTGATTAACTCGGGTCTGTGTACCTTTTCCATCGCTTCTCACCAGTTTGATTGTTGCTTGGCACGAGACACAACTTTAACGGGTTTTAAACAAGTATTTATACAAATAATATCTAAAGCACTTGTGTGAAAGTGAAACTGAACATACCAAGAAGCCTTGTGAAACACTGCATTATAAAACTGACGTCTGGTAGGTCAACGCTGAGCCCGGTCGGTCTGTGTGCAGTGGTTCTGGGTATATTAGACCATGGTGGCCCGATCGAGCAGATCTGCATCGTGACAATATTGGGTTTTTGCATCATTTTGCTGAAGCACGCTGGTTTATTGTGTATTTAGTTTTCTGCAGAGGCAGAAAATGGACATCCCTGTCTGGTAGTTTAATCCATATTTAGTTTTTCAATAGATTTGCATTTTATTGTTTCCCAGAAAAAGTTAATTATATAATATGTACAGATATCATGATGTGAAATGACGTAGGATTTTATCCATATTGTGAACCTAACCTGCTGCCCCTGTCGTCCCGGCGCACAGTGCCGGAGAGCGCGCGCTTTGTCTCAGAAAGAAAATGAACTGCTTGACACGTTGAGGGTGGAAACGTTCAGCGGACGCAGATAAGTGTGAGCGGGTGAGTCTTCATCCTCACAGAGGACTGACAGGCAGAGACAAACTCGCCGCTGGCCAAACAAAAGTAACCATAAAGGGCCGAAGTGGAATTTATTAGATGGTTTTGTCCGATTTTCCAAATAGTTTGAATCAACGCAATCGAAAAGAGAAAGAATCCATTCTTATTCAGTGTTATTTATATAGCACACGTTCATAACTGAATTGCACTTTTTTCCTACAGAGCAGGTCGAGACCGAACTCTTTATTTATTTATATATAATATATTTTTTTTAATTATTTACAGAGACCCGACAAATAATTGTTGGCTAAATGAAGCTGCTGTGTGTTTCAGGAGGAAGAGTTCTACATGGTAAAGTGGAAGGGCTTCCCAGAGTCGGACAACACCTGGGAACCCAAGAGGAACCTCAAATGCCCCAAACTGATGAAGCAGTTCCACCTGGACCTGGATCAGGAGCTGAGGCGCCACAAGAGACGCTGCACCCCTAAAAAGCTGGATAAGGAAGTCGCCTCGTTCCTGGTCCAGAAAGCCAAATTCCGTCAGAGTCTGCAGCGCTGGGAGGTCCATTTGAACCAGACTCGCAACCACCCAGGTCGCATTTTTGTCATGAACGAAGTGGACTTTGAGGGCCCTCCAAAAAACTTCACCTACATCAACAACTACAAAGTAGGCCAGGGCATCGTGTTGGATGAGATGGCTGTGGGTTGTGAGTGTAAGAACTGTTTAGAGGAGCCGGTGAACGGCTGCTGCCCCGGGGCCTCCCTGCACCGCATGGCCTACAACGACAGGGGGCAGGTCCGGATCCGGGCGGGACAGCCCATATACGAGTGTAACTCCCAATGCAGCTGTGGCGCCGACTGTCCCAACAGAGTGGTGCAGAAGGGCATCCAGTTCGACCTGTGCATCTTTAAGACGGAGAACGGCCGGGGATGGGGCGTCCGCACGCTGCAGCACATCAAGAAGAACACGTTCGTCATGGAGTACGTGGGGGAGGTGAGACCACAAAGTCATCTTCACCGGTTCGGCCTAATGCAGCTTTCTGACCCAGGGTTCCCGCAGACCCTTAAAAAGTCTAAAAAAGGCATTGAATTCATTAATCTAATCTAATTAATCTAAAAATAAGGCCTTAATTGGTATTAAAGAGTCTTAAAAATGCTAAGACCAGCAGGAAGCGTTTGTTTTTTCTGACGTTGCATAGTTTGTCATGCAAGAGAGCCAATAAAAACAACTGGAAGGGTCAACGTTTGTCTTATTGACATTTAAGGTGTGTTGACCGATTCAACTCCTGCATTGAGTAACATGCAAGAAATCATTCCACCTTAAAAGTTGCCGGTATAGCTGCCGGTAGCCTTTGAGCGGCAGTTTGTAACTTTAATGGGTCGATGAAAATCCAGTCCTTTCCTGCCACCTCAGCCTGCTGCGGCGCCGCTCTCCTTAGCGACAGCGGCTCGACAGCATTTCACTGCACCCGAGAGCGAACGTGACACAGTCGCTAATTTAAGCTAACATGAATTCTAACGGGCCAAAATGAAGCTTTGCTGTGGTCACGTGTTTGGAAGTACTGGATCTACTTGATAAACTTGACTTGCTGTAGGTCTCCTCGCTTGGCGCCGATGCCACTTCTGTTCTTCAACGCCAGTTTTAGAGAACCGATGTAAACTGACGTGTTTCCTGTCTGGTTTGGTCCAGATCATCACGACAGATGAAGCGGAGAGGAGGGGTCACGTGTACGACCGCCAGGGCTCCACGTACCTGTTTGACCTGGACTATGTGGAGGACGTGTACACTGTGGATGCAGCTCACCAAGGCAACATCTCCCACTTTGTCAACCACAGCGTGAGTGTCTTCAGACTGTGGACTGCAGTCGCTCGGCGTGGGCAGGACCGCACGCTGGGTTTGGGTCTGGGGGTCATAACATCAGGTCTCTCTGATGAGACAGTCGGTCATTGTTTAGCAGCTTTCATGCAGGTTAGTGCAGTTCAAAGCCGATAATAAGACAGAAAATAATAATAAAAGATTTAAAAGCTATAATATTAGTCAAACCAAGTGAAATAAAAACTAGATTAAAGAGAAACAAAATATAAACGATGACATTGAAATACAGTAAGGAGTAACATGAAGTCAAGCCAGAAGCTGCCGTCGTCCTTCCTCCGAGAGTTTCGGCGTGGATAAATCCCACTGCAGGTCTCTGCGGATGCACAGCAGCATGTAGAATAAAGGGATAAACCTCCTCAGCACACACTGAGTTTGCTGTTTGGTATTAGAAAGTGTAGCGTGAGCGGAGGAGAAGCTCCTGACACAGGTTGTGTTGTGTTTGCAGTGTAACCCCAACCTGCAGGTATTTAACGTGTTCATCGACAACATTGACGAGAGGCTCCCGAGAATCGCTTTGTTTTCAACGCGGGCTATTCGGGCGGGAGAGGAGCTCACCTTTGACTACAAGATGCAAAGTAAGTGCCGCTGACCTTTAGTTTCCGCTAACACTAAACAGGCTTTACGGCAGTCAGAGGCATCCAGTGGAGAATCTGGTCCTGTGTGATCCTCGGCAGTCTCGAAGAGCTGGCAGGTGACCACACACACACACACACACACACACACACACACACACACACACACACACACACACACACACACACACACACACGTAGGAGTGAAATCCAGCTCTTCTTCCTGTATTGTTCTTACTGCGGTCAGTGTAATGTAGAGGTGTCCCGGGTCGATCCGGGCACGTTTTAATGGATCTGAATCGGCTAATGCTGAACTCTGCCGCGTGTTCTCCCCTCAGCCTGCTCTGCTGCAGCGCTGCTCTCCTTTTTAACGAATCTTTTATATCTCCTCTCTTTCATTAGCAAAGAGCAGAGTGCACAAAGCATCCGGCTAGCGGCTTCTTAGCTGTAAAGTGATAATCGTCAGTTAAATCTGAGGATGTGGTACAAAGTTCTTTCAAGCGTTTCCACGGTGCTGTACAAACTTTGAATATTAAAAAGCAAACGGCACAATGAACTTCGGCTAAGCTGTGAAGTGAGCGGCTGTGGGACCGAACATCCGGGTCCCTGAGCTGCATCAGACCATCACGTGGTGGTTTTACTTTCTAATTTAGCCGTTTTTTGGGTGACAATGAAACTATGTGTTAATTTACTGTGCAGCGGTGATGCTAGTTCCAGGGTTAGCTTGTGTTCAAGCAAAGTTAAGTTGCTTTTCAACAGAGCCCTCTCCAACCCGACTCCTGTCTGTTTCCAGTTGATCCAGTCGACACAGAAAGCACCAAAATGGACTCCAGTTTCAGTTTCAGTCTAGCGGGGCTCCCCAGCTCTCCGAAGAAGAGGATTCGAGTGGAGTGTCGGTGTGGATCGGACTCGTGTCGAAAGTACCTGTTCTGACGAGGGTCTGCTGGGAACGCGACGCCGTTTTCTGTATAAACATGTGGAAAATTGTACAGATTTGTAAATGAATTTTTATTTTCTTTGTTTGTGAAAGCTGAAATTCACCTTTTTTATATGTGAACATGACAAACTCCTCAAGATGAAAACCAAAAGCCACAGGTTCAAATCTAGGATTTACTTCTTCTTGGTGTCCAGTCGGTTGAAGACTGCCTCAGTGGATCATTGGAGTACTTCACTCCAATGATTTGAAATCATTGATCTTTCTCCGTCCTCTTTAAACGATTTACTGTTTGAGTAGAACCTTTCTGTGGCTGCTTCCTCCGGCTCTCAGTGGATTCTACATCACGCAGGTATTTCATCACTGTTACTTGATCGTTGTGGTTCATCACAGCTTTTAGTTTTGTCCTTCACGTCTACCAGCGCCAGCGTCGTTCCGGCAGCACACACGCACCGGTGGAAAGAAGCGTGGCGGGCCGAAACGCCGGCAGGTCTGTTAAACTTATTGAGGAAGCGAAAGGGACTGTGTGTTGGAAACCTCCAGACCCACTTCCTGCTTCAGCTCTGACCTTCTGGACTCTGCAGTGTGAAGTGCACTCACTTTTCACTCCACTCTCAGTGTGGCCTCTTGAAATAAAGTTGTTTCAGTAATCTGGATAACCTGCCTGATGGTCTCGTGTCTCCTGACCTCAGGTCGGACCTGCTGCGGAGTGACATGCTGTAAGTGGTAGAAGTGATGGACAAACGTATGAAAGTTAGACTCCATTTTTAAACTGGTCTGGAAACTGTTCACACCAGAGCTCAGAGGACATTTCCGGTGTCCAGCGGCCGACACGTGACTCTCCTCAGTGTTTTGTTACTAATGAAATGTTCACTCAGAAGGACTGTGGACTAGCAGGCCCACGTTGACTCTCTCATGCAGGACTTTACTGTCCTACATCAAATGTGATTGTTTTTCTGTCTCTGAATTGAGATTTTATAGTTTAATGTGTAAGTTTTAGTGCTTTGTTTCTTTTACCTTCAGTCTCGTCACTTGTGTTTCATCGTGCTCCTTCAGTTGGTTTAACGGTGGTCAAGGTCTCAGTATGCTTCAGAAGAACTGGTTGTTTCTGGCTGTTTCCGCTCCACGAACTGTTCCTTTACTGCATGTTTGAAAGTCTGCTCCGTTATCAACAATTCATCTCACCAAGACCACAGACTCTCTCCTCGAAGACATTCACGCTTTTGCACTGATCCCATGTAGAGTGACAGAAGTTTTTAAAGTGGGTGTGAGTGTTGAAAGTTACAGAAACTGTAGTCTGACGCAGCTTACTATGCAATGACCCTGAACCTGCAGACACTCTGCAGGGAGGTGCTGACCCTCAGCTGATCTGTTTTCCACCTGGATGCTGCTTTAGTGCCCAGATGACAACACACACTTATTCTTCCACCGTCCTTCTACCAAAGAAAAGTTTCCCGTTGACGCTGGTATGTGAAACCACCTGAACGCCAGCAGGGATAAGTGACGCAGTGTTACCTGACTGTTGTTTGAATGTTAACCGACCCTTTAATGGTGACGTGAGGAGACTGTAATTTGTTCTTCTGTAAACTTTCCTTTCTGTCACCCTCGTGACTCTGGTACACCATCTAGCTGATTATTTTCAGTGTATTTAAACCTTTCAGTTTTTAGTACTGCAGTCTGTGACCTTCTTCTAGGTGGAGAACAAAACAATGTAAATAAATGGTTAAACTGATGATTGTTGCAGTTTTATGACATTTTACATGTGCTGGATGAGTGTTTTTATTTTTTAATCCATTTCAAAGTATGCAACACACTTTACCACTAGATGGCGCTGTAGGCCAGCCACATTATACAGGAAATGTTTGAGCTTCACTTCCTCCTATAACGACCAGCTCAACGCTTGGCATTAATGTCTCTGTGTGCAGAGTTATAACAATCCCCACATCCATCTGCTGCACATCAGAAAAATGCACAATACTCCCTTTTTATAAAACTAACGACATGTATAAAACCTGAAGTTTCAGAGTCGGATCCTGGACCCTGCAGAGGTGGAACGGACAAAATCGTTTAAATATGTGAAGCAACTAAACGTCTTCCCAGCAGCTCTGATAAATGTGAGTCTGTGCACCGTGTTGACTACATGCAGCACTTACTCATACAGGATTTACCAGCAACACGTTTCTCTTTGCATCCGAATGTAGACTTTGGGAAGAAAACGGAAGAACGGCGTGTTGCATTCAGGTTCAGTTAAAGATCCCCTCCAGACGTGTTTTAAGATGTAGACATACTTTGAGGTGCGAGAGAAACTTTCCTCCGTCAGCAGATGAACGTGAAGACAAAGTGCACAGAGAAGCTTTTTGACTCGAAGTTTGAATTCAAAACTCGCTGCTGTGACTCTGTTGGTTACTTATAAGTATGAGAAACCTCCAACGTCTGACTAGCGATCGCATTTTGAAACTTACTCATAATTTTGACATTAGTCATAAGTAACAGTTATGAAAACTACCTTCAGAAGTCCTACACATATAAACAATGTTCACTCTCACTAGGTTATCTAGAGCAGCCCAAACCGGCTCTCTCTGAGATGAGGATTTGGTGGCTGACAGTATCAAAAACCTTCTTCAAGGCCATTTTTAGTTTGTAGCGCTGTCTCGGCTGTTCGGCAACACACTTCTCTGGTTTTGGAGACGGCGTGTAAGATGCTGATAAGCCTGATTACTCGCGTCAGTCGGGTCGCCTGATTTACGAGCCGGCACGACTGTGACTGACTTCCCTTTAATGGAACCATTAATTATCTTTATCGGTCCAGCGAATGGATCTGTAGGCCTCTTAAGAAACAGGGAGTCCAGATATGTCTTTTGACTCTTAGAGTTTTTAGGACTGTTTTCACCAGGGACCACACCGGGAACAGAACCAGGGACAGAACCAGGGACCACACCAGGGACAGAACCAGGGAACACACCAGGGACAGAACCAGGTACCACACCAGGGACAGAACCAGGGACCACACCAGGGACAGAACCAGGTACCACACCGGGAACAGAACCAGGGACCACACCAGGGACAGAACCAGGGACCACACCAGGGACAGAACCAGGGACCACACCAGGGATAGAACCAGGGACAGAACCAGGGACCACACCAGGGACAGAACCAGGTACCACACCAGGGACAGAACCAGGGATAGAACCAGGTACCACACCAGGGACAGAACCAGGGACCACACCAGGGACAGAACCAGTTTTAGCCGACCATTTCCAAATTCCTGCTGTACAAGTTTATATTTTTGGATGGATTTTTCTGTACGTCATTGGTTCTGATAGGTATTTGTTAGATATTATATAGATGTTAGTCTACACGCTCCCGCCTTCAGCCTCACTGCTGCGTACATGCTTACCTCTAGTTGTACATGCGGAAGCCCTGAGAGGCAAGTGAGAAATAAACAATTCTGGGGATCCATTATCTAAGTCTGATCTACATTGTTTGACTGAACAACAGGTCAAAAACGTTTTGGATCATTTTTCTAGTTACGAAAAACGATTTCTTTCATCTGTGAAACAGGTGGGGAAGAAGCTTTTGGCAGGTGAAAAATCTCTTTTTGTCCGGATAAAAAAGTGTTTGTTGTGGCCAAAATGAGAATTACAACGAGAGGCTGAAGTGCAGCAACAACAAACACTCCTGCCAAAAGAAAACAAGAGAAAACATTTTAGATCAGACTTAGGAAATCAGAAGTTTTTTTTATTGTTTCGTCACTTGACTCTCAGGACTTCCGTAGATACAGTATCTGGCCATGCAGATGGTTTTGGTTTCATTTGGGTTCTGAGATACGATTAAAAAGGTTAAATAGAAGTGTGCTTGCAAACCCTGAAAACTGCAGCTGTAAACACTGAAAACCGGTGAAAATGTCTTAAAATGGGAGCTGCAATATAGGTTGAAGCACTGAAAGGATTTGAAGTGCAAGCATTGAAAGGAGTTAAAGCTGGGGTAGGTAATCTATTTCAGAAGCACTTTTAGTTATATTGGTCTTACATCCCGACAGCAATCAATAAATCAAATGCTCTGGGGGAAAAAAGAAAAATCCGGTATCTTGGAATGGCTTCCTTCACCTGTTTGTGAATATCAGAAAGTTTGCATCTCATCCTCACATTGGCTGGTGTCAGGAAGTTGTCTTCTCACCGGCCCGGTACCAGTGTTGGTCTCGCCCATGGGTCAACACGGCATAATAATGGGACGGATACTGCGGTAAGCGCGGCCTGCACCTTGGTCCGCACCACGCTTCGCCACACTGCTTTTTCCTCTGCCGTCGCTCTTGTCTGCAGTTCCTGCAGATCGGCTGTAGGTGTCAGAGGTTCATTAGTTACTGCAACACACTGAGTGGTCGGTGTTTGTTTGGCAGCAGCTTTTGCTGCCTTATCCGCTCTGGCATTCCCCTGAGAGATAGGATCAAGGCTGTTAGTGTGTGCTTCACATTTACAAATGGCAGTCTGCTTAGGCAACAGCACGGCATCCAAGAGTTCAGCAACCAGTGTGTGATGTGCAATGGGTTTGCCTGTGGATGTAAGGAAGTTTCTGTTCGCCGGTCCCAGTGCATATCTGCTGTCTGTGACAATGATCACAGTTTGGTCATTAGCACATTTACATGCTTGTGTCAATGCGACTAACTGCTGACTGTGCTGAGTAGTTTGATGGGAGGGGTTTAGCCAAAATCGTTTCATGCAGTGTTGTTACTGCAAACTCTGCAAGATTTTTACCAGCTGCCGGATCTCGTGATGCTGAACCGTCAACAAACAGCTCCAGATCTGGATTGATCAATGGTGTTTCCTGCAGATCTGGTCTGGGGGAGCAAGCCTCTGTTACCACTGCCACACAATCGTGAGGTTCACCGCTGTAGGGAGGAGAGCTGCTGGTTGAGCACTGTACATCTCTAAACAGCGATATTAGGCATTTCAAGCAAAATGGTGTTGTATCTTAACCACGTGGCTGTTGAGAGATGTGATGTTTTCTGTTCAAGCAACATCATTGAAACCGCATGTGGAACCAACAGTGTCAGATCAGCATAACCCACAATGTCACGTGAGGCTATAACAGCTTTCTCTGCAGCCGCCACAGCCCTCAGACAATTTGGCAGCCCAGCTGCTACAGAGTCAAGCTTGCTGGAAAAATAGCCCACTGGTCTCAGCCTCCCCCCGTGTTCTCGTAGGAGCACAGAAGTCATGGTGACCTTTTCAGACACAAACTGCAGCTTGGATAAGCTAAAGTTGTGGCCATTTTCTGCAAGGTGATTGAGCAGAGCTAGTGTGCCTTTTACACAAGCTTCTCTTGTTTTTGAACAGATCGAGAGGTCATCTACTTATTGTAGGAGCGCACTTCCTTCTGTCAATTTTAACGTTTCCAAATAGTTTTTTTTAATACATCGTTAAAGATTCCAGGACTCTCCGAATACCCTTGGACGAGTCTGGTGAATGTAAAACTCCTACATTCAAAAGAGAACGTAAACCAGTACTGGCTGTCAGGATCCACTGGGATGCTGAAAGAAGCGTCAGCCAGGTCAACAGCCGAAAGCCACTTACTCCCAGGCGGCCCCTGTGAGAGTATTGTTGTGGCTCTCCGGCGTCCCGGAGTTTCCGTACGGGGAAACTAGGTGTCCGGACTGGAGATCTTGCACATGGAATAATCACTCCTGCTTTCAAAAGAGAATCAAACACCGGTTTAATACCGTCACCAGCTTCCTTCTTCAAAGGATATTGGTTCTGACACTGTGTGAAGACTTTGGTGTGATTACTACAGGCTCAGCATCTTTGATTAATCCTACATCATACTTGTGTTGTGCCCACAAGCAGGATGGTGCCTGATTTAACTCGGGCATTTCAGAGACTAGACAGATTTCAACGTGGGTGATAGCAGATTTGATTTTTCATTCTCAGAAGTTTTGCTATTGTTAGAACCCATAGGATTTATTCTTTAACCCCGATTCCCCAACTACAATAACTTCGTTTGATGTTTTGATGATAGTCTCTTTGTGCTCTTTAATATTTTGGCTGCCTCTGTTAAGAGGAGAGAAAAAAGGACCTGGAAGCTGGCTGCTGGGGAAACACAGTCCGATAGTCTACAGACTTAACCCTTCAATGCCTCTAAGAGCGGGCTGTTTTATTGCCTTCCCAGATCATCCGTTTGGCATTCACACCTTTCACTTACTCAGTTTTTATTTTATTTTATTCTATTTTATTATTGTTTTGTTTTTGGTTTTTTCTTCAGGCCTTCACTCCCCCCTTTTTAAAGATGAGTTCCAAACTGCGAATCTTTAAACAACCCACGAGGGAACCTAATGAGTGAGGCAGGAGTGTGTAGAAAGGAACCGGTCTGTAAGAAACACCCGTCTGACAGTGAAACATTTGGCCAAAATACTGCAGTGATTCACACAGCGGCCCCTGACCTGCCCTGCCGACACGTCTGTCACGCACACCCCTCCTGGTAGCGAGAATCGGTAAACCCCGGGCCCCGCTGAATAAACTCACCAGGAAGAGAGCGCTGCCACTAGGTTCACTGGATCACAGCGGCGAGCGAGCCTCGGACACTCAGGGCGGCAGACCCCTCGTCTCCACCTTCCTTATCGGGGAGGTTGAGGTACAGAGTCCCAGACTCTAGCTGTGCACGGGCTTAACCTGCCGCTCCGAGCGCCCAAGTCCTCTCACACGAGTGAAAACGCAGACAACGCCAAATTGAAATGGCAGTTTCTGCAGAATAAAGAAAGCCTCGAGGCAACCGCTTGTCTTTCTGTAGGTTTACTTCAAGCGTCTGCAGACAGACTCGCAGCAGCAGAACATACTGTACATCAGTATAATCTGCTCTGAATGAGTCCAGAGGGAGAGGAGCGTCAGTTCTTTATCCGGTCTTCAGGGTCAGGCTCCTCAGCCCGGGGAGACCAGTGTCCCTGAAGTCTAGATATAACAGTCACTAGGATGTTTTGTAGTTCCATGTCATCATTATCAGTGTACTGTTCTCATCACGCAGTCCAAACAATCATACACAGATCAAGTATTGACTCCAAACAGTTATCTGTTATTATATCAGAGAGTCCGTTTGTTCTTGCCGTTACAGGTCCGGAGTAAATAGGGGGGACTGTCTCTGTGTGCTGTGAGCCCCCGCAACATCTCAGAGACAGAAAACCTGGACAAATACAACCAACTGTATTTGCCTGGCTGGAAACCAGCAGAGGTCAGTGAGGTTTTCTGCCCCATCAGACTCCACCATCACCACCATCATCACCATCGTCATTCAGCTTCAAAACAGGAAGTTAAAAGCCCACTCCTACATGTTGTGTGTGCACATTATGCAAAATGGAGACCCTGCCATCAAAATAATGTTCTCATCATTTCAAATGAAATTTATTTTCGTTACAAAACCAACAACAAAAATCATAAATCGCCAGAGACATGCGTAATAGCTCAACCACTTTTTTTAATAATACATAACAAAGGGAAACCGCAGCGTCTGACTTGATTTTCGGAGGTCAGAAGAAATTCCTTTCACATCCTTCAAACCTTTTGGTATTTTTTTATGTGGTTTTTTTAAAATTCAGGATGCACCGAGATGAGATTTTTCTTTTAACCTTTGACATTTAATGTTCTACTTCAAAATAAAACTGGAGAATTCAGAGGCACCCTCTCTAAGACACTGCAGTGTTGTGAGTTTCTCCCAAAGAATATTTTATAGTGTTTGAAGCCGCTGTGATGCCTTGTTACTGTGCGTGTTTGACAGTAACACAGCAGAACTACCAAAGACTCATTTGGACATTCACTCGTCACATTGGAATTTGGCTCCTTTTCTTTCAGGGGCCCATCACACCAGCGTTCGTGACAGCAAACAATTCACACCAAACTCTGTTCATTTAAAATGGAATTATTACAACTACTGGAGTCAACTTTGGTGAACTTCTGTAAACAAGCCCGTTTACATCGTCGGCTGATATCAAACCGATATAATGCTGAACGATAATATCTTGTTTGACTGTATGTTGCTGTATTTTGTTACTGGTTTAGCTAGCTTGACCGCTAGCTGCCGGTGCTGCTTGACAAGTGCAACGACAGCTTCACACTCTGCTCTGTCTGGTGCGACCAGGCCGGCTTACAGCCAGTCTTTGAGCCCAGAGGCGAGGATTAAAGGATAAGTCCAGTTTACTAAAACTTGGGTTTTATTTCTTTGTAATTTCAGCCGTCATTTCTGTTGGTTCCTTCTTAGATCTGTGAACACGGCGACATCGCTACAACCAAAGTCTGACAGGAAGAAACACCAGCAGTCAGACGATCAGACAGGAAACAACAGTTTAGCAGTTTATCCAGACGAAGACGATGCCAGAAATAATCCCTCATTGGACAGGAACACAAATAGGTAAGTTTCCCAGCTGTCTGATCACCTGACTGTTTGTTGACCCTTCAGACTGGGAGGTGTTCGCAGATCTCAGAACAGTTGTTATTACTGCCGGGAATGATGGAGACCCAAGCTGAATCCTTTAAAGAGAAGAGCAAATTGAGTGCTGACTTGATGCCAAAGTGTTTTTTATGTACAGTTATTGGTTATTTATCATCATGAACCTTGTAGTTTGCTGTACTAATTCTTCAATGACACATTCAGAAAGACGCCAGTGTATGCAGTCACATGTGGCCTGTCCGGACGCTCTTCATTATCCCTAAATATGTACAAAAAAATCCAGTCCAATTAATAATCATCGATTTCATGTTTTACAAAAGGGACTTTGAGTAAACTTCATCGGTTTGAAAACATTCAGATCTTTGTGGCAGGAAAAGATTGCAACATGAGAAATACTGAGGAAGCATTTGCAGGAACGATGTCTTCAAAACGTTTTCTGTCTCATCCATGTAACCGTCATCTTACACACACACACACACACACACACACACCTGCCAATAGAAACACACACACACACACACAGTAAAAATACGATGATCAGGAACTCTTCCTTGCATTTCAAAGTTGGTTTGCTGTCATATAATACACACTAATAGTACAGAGGTCACAGTAAATTTACAAAAGATAATCTGCCTGAGGCAACTAAAAAAGCACTGCCCGGCCTCTCCAGCGTCTCTTCTCTGGCTTTGTCTCAGAGATGAAGTTAGAAAGACAGAAAGTCATTTTCCCTTCATTCCTCACGTTGATGTCCGAGAGGAAAACAACTGAGAGACTCAAACGTCCAGAGCGGGCTCATCAGATCCTCGGCCGGCAACAGAAAAGTCCTTTCTTGTTCCCGCCGTCGGTCCTGCAGGTTCTGATGGGAAGTGTCAGTAGTGTACACAGTGTTCTGTTTCCTCCTGTCCAATGACTTCAGACGTACAGAAGAGACACGTTTGTCTGCTCTTTGTTGCATTGGTTTGACGTTTTAATGGAGTAAGGCCATAACTCTGAAAATAAAAACAAGATGGCGTGCTGTTGGCGGGTGTTTCAGATGAGCCCAGCAGAGACAAAGGGGCACCTCAAACCCCCAAACACACTTTGTTTGCCCTCAGTCTCAGGACTGTGTCATGTTTCAGACCTTCACTGCCGGATTACAATCTCGGCCCTTTACTTCCACCTAAACTTCGAGTTACACTGTTTTCAGAGCGAAACGTGAAAGAAGCACAGTTCATCGATTTATTTAGATTTGTGCAAAAATAAAGCAGATGAGCCTTCTGCTGCATCCTCACACCTCCGGTACCTTCAGTCTCGTTTCTCCCAGGCTCCACATCAACATCACGAGCTGAGTTAAAGGAAGCTTCAGGGTTTGTAAAAGATTCTGGTGCCAGACGTCTCAGTGTTTACCTCGTTATCGTCGAGACGCAGGATGAAATAACTTTTTAAAAACGTATTATTATTTCTCTTATTTTGGCCTGAAAAGTAATAATTCTGACATCTTAGAAAAGTCAGTTTAGATTTAGTATCATCACTTTGCTTTAAAAAGAAAATACGAGTAATAGTATCTTAGAATTTGGATATATATGTATATATCTTTTGAATCAGTACCTCCTAATTCTGAGTGAATTTACCCCGTCTGGGAAAAGCTTGTACGTACGAACGTGACTGAGTCCACAGTGTTTAGTAGCCCCCGTTGTCCTAAAGCTCCTGTCTGGCCTCTGCTTTGGTATTTTGTCACATCTCACTTGATAGACTGTTTTTCACATGGAGCAAATGTGTGTTTGAACGAACCCGATTGGAGAGCTGGATGCAGTCACCAGTGCCCAGTTACATACACGAGATTTTCTTTAGCAGTTCTCTTCAGTAAAAGTTGTTTTACGGACGTAACTTGTGACTCAGGAAAAACCAGGAAGGTTTAATCTGTAGGTTCAAAGCCTGAAACGAATTCCTTCCCGTGTGTTTTCTGCTGCACGAGTGAGAGACGACAACTAAATGCTTTCAGGGCCAAACAGAATGAAACAGAGAGAAGAGTGTCCCGTGGAGACTTTCTCCTGTCTTCACTTTGACGTGTTGATCAGCCAGTGCAGCTGTTTTCTGAGTTTTAATATAATAATCCAGATTTGATTCCTGATTTGATTTGACTGTTAGAAATTACTCCCTCGTCCTGACAACATGAGCACTTCAGTTACTCTGCGGTGAATAAACGGTAAATGGACTGTACTTGCGTAGCGCCTTCTGACCACTCAGAGCGCTTCACACTACACGTCACATTCACACACTGAAGGCTCAGCCTCGGGAGCCACGTGGGGTTCAGTGTCTTGCCCGGGGACGCTTCGACACGTGGGCCGGGGGAAGCCGGGATCGAACCGCCGACCTTCCGATTAGAGGACGACCCGCTCCCAAGTCAAGTGAGGTTTCAGGAACCATCATCTTTCTGCTTCGTCACAGAATCACGTAACTGAAGTTTACAGGACTAAAGAGTGAGGGCCAGCATGTCAAACAGCTCCACTGCAGAGCGAAAAGGGCTCGCGATGTATTCAACACATCTACACGTGGAGGCAGAGTACATCCGAGTCCAGAACACGTTTCTATAATGTGTAACAGATACACTGCCGCTACACTTGACTGGTTTTGATGATGTTTAGTGCTGAAGAGTGAATAACTTCAGGGACAGAAACAAACGAGAAAAAGCAGTTTTGCCGACAAAGTCAGTAACAAATAAAATGAATCATTAAATGTTCATTTCTCAGCTGTCAACAAACAGGCTTTTACATACATTCACGGGATTCTGCCGACCGCCGAGAGGACGCCGCGGCGGACCGTCTCTGTGGACATTCTGACAGCTTTGTTGTGTCGTTGGGTTTTTAACTAAAAATCCACTCTGGGCGTTTGTTTGTTTCGCTGTGGGGATTTTTGAGGGCATTACATCGTGCATACATTTTAAACTTCAGACACAAAGCAGCGTAAAGTAAATAAAGTGCACCATGTAGCCAATGGGAAGTGATTTCCAACACATCCTCAGTACGATGGGCAGATAATGAAAGTGTGTTTTATGCAGCTGGGCACTGCGTTGAGACTATAACAAGCTGCCTCTGCTCACCCTTAACTGAGCTGATCTCAGGCAGCTGATCTTTTGTCTTCAAGTGATGCACAGAATTTAAAGCACACCTGTGTCAGTAGTACATTGCTGCAGTCACCTGGAAAGGACCTTCGTTTGTTTTAATAGTCAGAAAAGCCGCTGCGCAGCACGGGTCGGTGTTTCTGTCACTGATGCGTTTGCTTCAGACACAAGACACAGTGACGTTATGTTCCTCCTTCAGTGAAGAGCATCACAGGAGCGTCAGTCAAACCATCTCACTGCCCCCCCCCCCCGAGTCAAAGGACCCCAGCATGACTTCAAGAACACAGTGTTTCTAAAGACTTAGACTGGATCTCTAGATCGTTTCCAGGCCAGAAGGCGACGTAATGTATTATAATCTGAACTGATTCCCGCCTCTCGTACTTTGAGATAACTGACTCTTCGCGGGTAAACAGCTGAACAAAAAGAGTCTTTGGATTGAGTGTTGTGTGGAATGATATTTTTTAAATAATGTCAAGTACTAATAATCAAATACTTTTTTTTTTTTTTTAAAAGGTGCATTTAGGGGTTAAGCCCCCCCGGTTTAGGGGTTAGGACGCCGGTTCAAATCTGGCCGAGGACCTTTGTTGCATCTCTCTCTCTCTCCATCGTTTCCTCTCGTCTCTCCACCGTCACTGTACAAATAAGATTATCTGACTTTGCTAACTAATCCAGCATGTTAGTGGAATTTAGATTTAGACTAGAAAAGTTGATCTTTGTCCTCTTCAGGAATCTTTTTAATCTCCAAACCAACTCAAACATCCTCTGTGTCAATCCAGGACTTTTCTAATTGGCCACTTTGACGTTCTTTATAAAGCAGCTCATGTAATTTGTTGGTGGCTTTTGGTCTGGCTTGGTTTCCACAGTGACTGCATTATTACTTGCTTGTTTTGCTATTAAAGTATTTTCCTCTTGTTATCAGAAGTCAAGGTCTGACTCCATGTATGCTGTTTTGAGTGAAAACGGATTGGCAGATGGAAATACATGCTTGCCATTCCAGTGTTTTTACCATCACACTCACTAGTTTACACTCGCTGCTTAAAAGTAGCTTGCACTGAATGAAACGCCACAATAACTCAAGCAAACACTCCCACAACACATCTGTTGGCTGCCCCCTGGTTGTTCTCCATGTTTAGATCACCATCTCTGTTTACGTGACACAATAAGGCTCTCGTGGCAGATGAGGTTTAGTCCTGCAGCAGGCTGGTAGGTGGGAAAGGAGCCCTTTCTTCAAGTCTTTGTTAAGGAAGAAACAGACAATAGGGTTGACCCCGGCTTGGGCGAAACTCATCCACACGGTGGTGGAGAGGTACCGGTGTGGTATTGTGCAGGCCTTGACAAACACCCTCCAATAGCAAGCCACTATGTAGGGAGACCAGAGCACCAGGAACAGCAGGGTGATCACGTAGAACATCCTGCCAAGCTGCTTCTCCGCTTTGAACTCCTCCATGCCCAACAGGCGCCGGTTCTGGTTGTGCAAGTTCTGCCGGATTCCCAGCAGAGTGGGCGGCATTGGGCCCCTGCCAAAGCCCGCAATCCAGTTGGCTGCCGCTTGGCCAGTAGCCCCCGGCCCGTGAAAGGTCCAGTTCTGACTGATGGCCGGCACCATCTGGACCGGCTTCATCTTGCGGTGCTTGTACTCAAAGAGGAGTAACTTCATGTAGACAACATGCGTGGCTAGAATGAGCACAGCCAGCATTAGCATGAAGCCCAGCGTATCATTAGCCTTGAAGTAGCGATGCTCAAAGATGCACTGGTCCTCCTCGCGAATGAATTTGTAGGTGCCCACGTCAAAAACAGGCGGGAACGCCATCGCCACAGACAGTGTCCACACCATGCACACCACTGCCACGCATGTCCAGAATGTCATGCGCTTTGAGTAAAAGCGGTGGTGTGCAATGGCCATGTAGCGTGTTACGCTGATGCAGAACAGCATGAAGGCGGCATGGAAGCAGAAGAGCACTGCCATGAAGGCCACCACCTTGCAGCTCAGCACGCTGTAGGTCCAGGCAGAGCCGTTCTTTATGGACACCAGCACAAAGGGGAAGCAGATGGCTGAGCGAATGGTGTCTGCCAGGCACAGGTCCAGCAGGAAGTAGTAAGGTGCCTTGTGAAGGGCCCGGTCCCGTAGTATGAGCAGAGACACCACCAGGTTGCCCACCAGGCTGATGCAGATGATCAGCCCCAGTAGCACCAGTTTGATATAGGTAGAGACAGCTGAGGAAGGACTCTCTGCGACCATCCCTCCTGCGGTAGCCACCACTGCTGCCATGGGCCCAGCGGGCCCTTCGCTGCTCTCGTTTGCATTCGCCATCCCGAATGCCCCCCCACCCATACCACCTTTTCTTCAGACACCAAAGCCACCACCCCTCCGCGCCTCCTCCGCCTGCTAGTCGTTCCTTCGTCCTCGTGGTTGCTTCCTTCTTTCCGCAGTTCACGAGGAACAGGAACACCTCAATCCACATCGCCCCATTTCGAGCAGGGTCCCTTTGGTGTAATATGTCGTCTCACCTGCTGATCCTCTCCAGGAGTCTGAAAACAATCACAAAAGACACAGAATTAGGAGTTTGGATGTGTGTCTGTCTGACAGTCATTTCAGTCATCCAGGTAGTACAGTACCACGCCACATCGAAAATGAAACACTCGACTTTTACTGGGAAGTTTAACATTCGGCCGTTCTGAGACCACATTTTTTGGTGCCTTTTTAGGTGCTTTCACACCAAACCTGCTTGGTTTGGTTCAAACTAACCGTTCAGTCAGGTGTGAAAGCTGTCCATCGAACTCTGGTGCAGACCATAAAACTCGGCCTAGATTACCTGAAAAGGTTGGTGCGGTTTGTTTCTAGTGTGAAACAAAAGCAGACAATCCACAGGACTGTCTGATAGTAGATAGTACATGTGATTTTACAAATCAAAAGATAAACTACTATTAATCACGAACCGTCATAGAGCGACCTTCTAAGCACAACCCGTGTATTTATTTATGCAGGATCACCTGGTAACCATGATAACGCGTGCAGGGAGTTTTCCTGATACATCTGAAAGTTAAAACACATTTTAGTTCCTCATTAAGTAAAACACGTGACCTGTAGCGACCACACAGCGACGATCCCGTCAGTCGGTCAGCTCTCGTGAGCTCTGTGTGACTCCAGAGATGATGAATGATCACATCAGGTTCAGTGAAGTGCAGAATCTGATCTGCCCGTGAATGAGTCCTTAACGTCACAATAAAGTAAAGGATACTTATATTTTACAAATCGGCAGTCATCTATGGACTTAATGATGCTCAAGTAAAATAACAGTGTGTTGACACTAATTAGGCCAAATATCACCATCACCATCCAATCAATAGTACACTTAATACAGGGGGGATTTTTTGGTGATTTGTAATTGTGCAATAAAAGCCAGTCGTCACTTGAAACAGGTTCCCTGGCCGCCCGTGGTCCCCCAGCTGTTGTTCACTGTCTGGTAAAGGTTTTAAGGCTCGTGTGGTTACGTGAACCTTTTATTCTGCGTTACTGGAGCCGTGAATAAACAAGTTAAGTCTGTGGCAATAAAACCAGGCGAGATGGGAAAGAGACAGAAAAACTAACTAATGCCAACCACTTGAATTATAACAGGCGATTAAAAAAGAAAATAATGACTTGACTAATAAAGAAAACATGGATCTAAAACACATCAGCATATTTCAACTTTCAGTTTGTCCTTGAATGCATTTCAAAATGTTTCACCTGTTTGAACAAAAAGTGACCGACGTGCTCGTGTGAAGAATGGAGAACAGAGAGAGCGTGAGAGAAAAGTTCACGCCCCGACTGCTGTCACGCCGCTGCTCGGCTGGCCAATCACAGCGTGACGCTGGTGCGACTGTCGGATTAGGAAAATGACAGTAATTGTAAGAAGCTGCTGTTAGATGACCTGACAGACTCTTCGTTTCAGGCACTCTGAGGCCTGAAGTGGAACGCAGCCATCTTTGTTATTATTCGGTTCACTGCTATGACGAGTCATAAAGTCAGCCGTGTTGCTGCAAGGGAAGCGGCTTTCGCTGCGTCTGACAGAGTGTGAATGTACCGCTGCATAACATTTAGTTTAGAGCCTCCAGAGCTTCACCTGGAGCAACCTGGCTCTAAACGTAATGCAGCCAAAAAGCTCCCTGTTCTGGAGACAGTGCAGCGTTTCGACAGGGGAGGGAATGCTGGGCCGAGAGCAACCGCAACCTTTCGAGCCGTGCCGGCTGGTTTTTCGTAGGACAGCATGACGCTGTAAAAAATGTTTTTTAACCAATCGTTAGGAGCTGCATTAAGCTTGATTAAACTCCAGTCCTTGAGTTACTAATTTACCGTGCTGTGATCTGGTTTCTCCGTTTTAAACAGTCGTCACATAAAAGTGTTATTTTGCTCCCTCAGCCTGTTGTTGGAGCTGAACTTATCTGTTTTTCCCCACTTGTGTCCAAAGATGAACATCACGCACATATTTAACATGTGAACGGCCTTATAATGTTGAAATGGCCGACAGCTGCCTGTTTCCACCTGCAGCAGCTGCAGAGTCACAGGACGCTTCATCAGGAGGCGTGTCAGAGTCACAGGACGCTTCATCAGGAGGCGTGTCTGTGTCTCCTGATGGACGTCAGTCCGGTCTTCTCTCCGTCAGCTCTGAGTTTGGTCTCCAGCAGCTGCTGAGGGAAACATCTGGCTCTTTAGCTGCTAGATGCTCCGCTATGTTCAGCAGCTGCTGAGGGAAACATCTGGCTCTTTAGCAGCTAGATGCTCCGCTATGTCCAGCAGCTGGACTCTGGCTGCGTCTGTTAGAGGCAGGAAGCGTTCGGTGGGTTCATCGCTGGAAACAGCTGCCGGAAACCGGAGGCCTGCACCAGAAGTAAGTTCGTGCGTAGACGCGAGGGTCTGCGTGACGTGCATCTCGTCGTCTGAGCGCGTGAGATGAAGCAGTGACACCTGCAGGGCAGTTTGGTTGTTGCTGCTGGAGAAAAATATGCAATATAATCACACGACTAGAATAAGAATAACAAGCTGCAGCAACATTAGGAGTTTGGGCGTAGCTCACTGCCGCTGTGCGTTACTGTGGGAACCTCCACCTGCTGCGGCGGTGCTCATCATCAGCTTTAGTCCTCATCCTTTGCTCAGTTTGAACATATACAGTTCAATGACAACTGAACAAACTTAATCAGATGATGAAGACTCTGTAATACAGTCAAAAGCTCCAACACGAGTGAGTAAGTGGTCCTTGAGTGGAGAGGTAACGTACTGCTGGGCACAAGTCAGGAACTAAGGAGCAGTTTGAAACTTCACACCACCTTAGCATGCTAACACACTGACCTCAGACGGTGAACGTGGTCAACTTTACCTGCAAACAGCCGCACTACGTGCACGTTAGCACGCCGATGTTAGCATTCAGCTCAAAGCAGCAGCGTGCAGCGAGGCCGCAGACGGAACGAAGCCTGTAACTCGACAGGAGAAGCTGCAACACAGAGAGAGAGCAAACCAGGGGGGATGCTGATGATCTTCGAGACGAATGAATGAATAATTAAAGGATCATCAGGCTGGCGTGTGTCAGTGCAGCTTGGCAGCAGCTGTCTGAGAGTCTCGGAGGACATTTCGGGGGAAAAAGCAAACTTGAAGGAATCACTTCTGTGAAGTGTGAGCGCTGGATGATGAATGGAAAACTGAGCGTGATGAACAATAAAGATCAAACGTGTTAAACCACTCGGACTCTGATCGGCGGTTTAGGGGGTCACTGTCCAGCCCTCGCAGCTCCACAGGCTGGGAGCCGTGGGGGACTGAGAGGAGGCTGCCAGTCTTGAAGGAGGGGCTTTGTGAAGCTGGAAGTTGGTTGGCGGCGGAGGGCAGAGTCACTGTCAGGAACTGGGTAGCAACAGCAGCCCGATCCCTCTGGCTTGCTGTCGGTGGGAGGAGGCGACAAAGCTCACTGGATGAGCAGCGGGCCGGCATCAGGCCTCCTCACATGGAGCCTGCAGGTCTGATGAGGGCTGGAGAGCCACCCGCTGCTGCAGTCCAGCATTAAGGAGTCTGCATGGCTTCAAATCACACAGCACACGGCCTGTAGTCCTGCAGGAGGTGGGCTACCTCCCTCAGGGCCACAGCCACCAAGTGATATGAGCTGCCTGTCCCAGAGCTGAGGCCCTGCAGCTGCTGGCTCATTAAGCATTAACACTGACCACTGAATGCTGCTGCATACATCACACATCGGGATCAGCTGTGCACCCCCACCCCCACCATCAGCCTGTAGAGGCTGAGGCAGACAAAAGGCACCGGGGTCTGGGCCTACAGGAGGCGGCCAGGACCGGCAGCAGGAGCTCGTTACACCCACATCCATAACATGCAGGGGTGCAGAGGCAGGCAGCCTGCCCGCCAGGGACCTGCGGGCCGAACAAAGCGGTCGTCATGCTGGGCTGCTTACCTGCTGCGGGCTGCTCGTCCTCCTCGCGGCGGCAGGAAGGCCGTCTGTTGCGGTCTACATGAAATACGGCTTCAGATCCGCCTGGCTGCCCCCTCAGAAAAACAAGTGGCAGGCCTGCAAAAGAGGGGCAGCAGCACCTGACGGCGTTACAGACAGCCGCGGTCCAGGTCTTTGTCAAAGCCTGTTGCGGACTCCCTTTGAAAAACAGAGGTTTTAAAGAAGCCGACGCTGCGTTTCCTCTTCTTCCTCGTGCATGTCATGTCTCCGTGTTTTCCACAGAAGCTCGTGCCGGTCGCCAGTAAAATCCCGGTCCCGGTGGCAGCCCAGACCGGTGGTTCATCACTATTCAGACCGGGTTTCCTGTCTGCTGTCAGCTCGTATCTCACAGTAACAGTAGTACAGTCCTGTCGTGCGGGAGCGGACTCACGCCAGCAGACGCCCCGTGGACACAAAGCCGCCGCACTTCCGCCCGCTTTGCCCCCGTCATGGTGAAGAAACCCTCCGACGGCTTCAGCTCAGACACGAGCCGACGTGCCGAGGCCTCCGAGATCCGAGCGCGACACCGAGGCCGACCCGGTCCATGTCTCACAGACAGGCGGGCATGCGGGACTAAATAACGTCCTACATGGGGGGCTGCGGTGTCGCCGGCAGAGGGACGCGCAGCAGGAAGGCTCGCGGCGGGCAGCTTTGCTCCAGGAGTCCGGACACACGGGAGCTGCTGGAGACTTTAATCCCGTCTGAACAGGACAGGGGCGACCCCGGGCTTTCTGCGGGAGGGGGCAGACCCAGGGCCCCCCCGCCCCCCCACCAGAGAGCCCCAGTGCATGCACTGTGTTTATGCTGTTCGGACTCATTGTTTAAATATTAAAACATACTTACAGACTTACATGTGTATTTATTTCAAATTACATAAAAATAAAGAATCAGGCAAAAGTCCAGTAAAGAAGTCGTCTGACGGTGAAGCACGAAGAGGACGAGGTCCAGGTCTTCAGCACAGCTGCACGCCACGCACAGCAGATATACATATACATATACTAGCGCCACCATCAGGTCGACATGTTAATGAGTCCAACACAACACCTGCAGCGCTGCGCTCTGTGCTCACTGCTAACCAGCTAATGTGAGCATGCTAACACGCTAAGCTATTAGCGTTGTCACTGTGTTAGCACATTAACGGGCTCAACTAACAGCAGGGTGCCTCGAGTCAGGGGCCAGCGTGTCTCATCTCAGTCCTTTGATCATGTCTTAATGCCTTCTATGTCTCACGTCAAGCGCTTTGAATTACATCAGATTAAAAACATGCAGAACACCCAGAATGCACTGGTGCGAACGGGCAGGCAGCAGCAGACGAGTCATAACGAACACGAGAGAGCAGATCTTATGAGGCGAACGTCATTCTGTGCTCAGTGCCTGTCTGACAGTAAGAGACTCCTGATGAGGCCCGGCCGGCCCTCGGGGCCCTAAATCGACGGGCGGGCGAGTGCTCGGCCCTCCTGTGCGCGGCCCCGTCGAAGATATTGGAAAGTTGTTCTGTGACTCGCCAGTCGCCTTCCCCGCAGCGCTCAGGCGGCCGTCCGTGCCGTCATGTTAAATGATGAGCTTCTGTTTGCCTGATTCAGGTCTGTGCTGGCTGACCACGAAGCTCCTCAGCTTCCTGATTCAAAACGATCCCTGATTGGCTCTCTGAGGTCTCATTAAGACGGGGCTCTGATCAGTGATTGGGCCAGGCTACAGGCTCCTGTATGACACGTTTAAACCTGCCTTTAATGTCAGTGTAACGTAAGGGTTTTTAACGGAGCGAACATCTCCACACAGTCCCACCGTAAGCGTATGAGACAGTTGCCGTAGCGACGGTGATGATGGACGTCGTGTTGACTAACGAGGCCGCTGCAGCGGCGCTCCATGTATGCTAATGGCAGTCCTGCAGCGTCCAGGTGTGAGTTAGCGGAGGAACATGTGGCAGCGGTGACGACTTCACAGTGAGACCTGGATCTCTGCCGTCCTCGTGGCCAGGCCGCCCCGCCTCTGTGTGCAGGAGCGCGAGCGCCGGCAGCTGGCGGCTCTGCTGGAAGCTGGACTCGGTAAAATACTCTTCTCCTGGAAAACAGCTGCCGCGGTGTCCTTCCAGCAGCGAGCGTGAGAAAGCTGTGTACTGAACCGAGATGAGGAACGCTGTATTGATTTGTAAAGTTGTGAAGTTTGGTGTCAGTGAAACGGCAAAGACCCTGAACAAGAGACTGCAGGCCTCCACCGAGAGGTCAAAGGTCATCGGGCAGGGGTCAGAGGACGGCCGGGCTGGGGAACGATCGAGGAGGGCGTTCGCACGTGACGCCTCTCCGCCCGGACACAGCCACCTGTCGTCACCTGACTGTAGGAGCCAACTCCGTCCACCGATGAACAGTGGAAAACTGGGCGAAAGCTCCAGAAGAGGTGCAAAGTGTTTTGTCCACAGCTCGAGGGCCGTGTTGACTGAACACTTCACACAACACAGTGACACCAGACTGAGACTCCTGCTGCTTTTCACTTTCATATAGTTTCGGTTTATTTGATTCTAAAAAAGGGAATTTTGAGGCGTGACTCACCTCATTTTAATTTTACCGCAGCGCCGAAATTTGACCCAAAGACAAACTGATAACTGAAGTCTCACTTAGCAACAGTGTGTGCAGCCACTTCATCAAGGAGTCCCACTGAAGTGATGAATTCACACACACACACCGACAGTAAATTTACTTATTTAATTATTTATATCTACATGAAGATCAGCATCAGTGCTTAGTGTTAAATATATTTATAATGTAATATGATATAGTTCGAAGGCAAGTGGTAGTCGTGATGTCAGAGTATTTATATAAACACAATATTCGATAATGTTCCTGAATCTTTCGAACATATTCCAGCTGCTCCCCACAGAAGAGAAAGTAGAGAAAAGTCTTCATTTCAAGGCACCAAACTTCAGTTTAAAGTTACAAATCTGACCTTAAACTTTTACTTTCTGCGTTTATCAAGTTAAAGTAACTCACAGCTGCACGTTTCACCCACTTTCTGATTGGTGTTCATTTGAACACCAATGAGGAAAACTGTCGATCGCACGTCAGCTCAGCGAATGTGTGAAATAAACTACGTTTTATGTAGAAATTATCAGTTAAATTCACATTCGGAACATGTAAATAATTATCAAAAGAGACTCAATTTAACATCAGCATCATGACAAATAAAGTTTCAATGATGAAATGACGAAAGGACGAAAAATTAAAATGCAAATGAACTAGATTTTATCTTGTTTTTCCATGATTCATTCATTCAAATGAGACGCTTTGAAAACCACCTAATCTGACACAGCAGGTGGAACATGTTCATATACGCTGATCCTCCGTCAGCCATGTCCATATACTAGATATATACATTATATATATATATTTATATACACACACAAGTATTAACCAGAGGAAATGTTACGCACACCGAGTGACGATAACTGATGGGTACACACACACACACACACACACACACAGTATTTCACATCCACCGTCATCCTGCTGATGCTGAGTTGATAATTGTCGAAGTAAATGTGATATCAGCAGAAGGGACATAATTAATACTGAACATAATCACTGTTAATCAAACAACCTGAATCAAAACACTGGAATGATCGACACAGCAGAAAAACATGAACATATGAAACGAGGACTCGCGCAGGACGTTTGTGTGTGTGTTCGCCGCTGAATTTTAATCACTGGAGCATTTTAAAATAAAATGCTCACTGCTGTCAAACTGTCATTTTCATCCAAGCAGTCGACAATCATCATTTCCTCAAACATCTGACAAACAGAAATGAGAGAGGCGAGTCGATAGATGAGATAAAGATGAAACGTCGTCGTCGAGAGGAACCAGAGGAAGTGGAGGCAGAGCGTCGGGACAGCAGCTCCTGTCGGGGCTGTGAGCGACGGAGGACCTGCTGCAACACACCCTGCAGCTCCTGCAGGACTTCTACATACAGCCAATCACTACGACCGAGGACAGGACATCATCAGCTGCCTTCTGGTTCTGTTCAGACGCCACGGCTCTGAGAAGGATCCCGGTCCAGTGTGATACAGAAAAAGTGACTTGAATCCCGAAACACAACGTGGTCATCAACATTTAAGTGAAACCACCACCTTTCCTGACCTTCACGGTCGGGGGTCTGGATGTTGTTCTGACGATATTACACCGGTCGGCTTGTTCTGCCTGCGCTCGGCGGGGAGTGTTGATGTTAGCGTGCCACACCTAGCCGTGTTCATGTCAGCACGTCTTCCTCAGCCGCACCACTGATATTTTACAACGTGGGAGGGGCCATTTGTCTCCTCAACGTCCTTCAACACATGACCTCGGGGGTCCGATGGACCCTGCAGGTTTTCGTTCTGACCGTCACTTTGAATTACCCTGACTGTGTGCGACTGCGGCGCTCTTATCTTCAGCTGGTGCAGCTGCACTTGTAACAACCTGAAGCTCGCGGTTTCTCGTTTGAGTGTCCACAAGTTTGTGGAGTTATCTCGCTGCACTTTTCCTACAGAGCAGGTCCAGACCGAACTCTTTATAATACTAATTACAGAGACCCAACACTTCCTTTAGGAGGCAGAAACCTCGAGCAGAAGCTCAGGCTCAGACTCAGGGGGGGCGGACATCCGCCGCTGCCGTGTTGGTTTATATTTTGTAACACAGTTATTCATATTTTGTTCTGATGATTCAACCAGGAGAGTTTAATGTGGATCCAAACTGAGGAAGAGCGAGAACAGTTCTCAGTTCTGAGGATCACCTCTGGTACCAGAACAAAGACGACAGAAACACTTGGTCTCTCATCATATATTCACCATGAAACAACAGGCAGCATTATCATTAGTGTCTCTATTGTCTTTGTAAAAGTATCTTTTATTTATTTATTTAGTATAAAGCCAGATTCCATTGCACCAGAAATAAGGTCACCTCTTTATTACGTGGACTGTGCTGCAGTATATTATATTAATGAATCAGATGTTGGTTTTTACAGTAGAATTAAATGGAGCGTAAATACACAGAGGTTTGGTTGAGTCTGAGTGAGTTTTGAAAGAAATGAAAAGTGATCCACAGTTTAGTCACGATGACTTCTGTTGTTCTGCGTGAAGAGTTTTGAAAACGTGAACTCAGTATTGAGAAATGTGAGTTAGCAGTTGTAAAAAACTAGTTTACTGAAAATAGCTCATCCCACTTCACACTTTTCACAACGTCCTCACATTGAAAACACGGTTTCCAAAACATTTCACAGAAGTGTAGACACTGAGTTCTGTGTGAAAACATGCAGGAGAAGAAGAAGAAAACCTCTGACTCCACGATCAGTCTGAATCTGGATCTGAATCTCACACACACACACACACACACACACACACACACACACACTGGACGCCAGATTACTGTAGAAATATAACAGCGTTACAGGTGTGATGTGGATGAAGATCTGTGACTTGATGTCAGTGACAATGGGAAGATACGGAGCAGTAAACTCAGACATGATGCTGGTTTTGTTCGTAGTTGTGTGAATTAGCTGACGGCGCGTGTGAACGTATGACCTGATGAAGTGTGTCATGTGATCACAGCAGCCCTGTCTGTAATCCTGCTCGGTAACGTTTCATTAAAACAACGCTGCATTGCTTCAGTGACGTGTGTGTGTTTAGTAAGAAGCACTGAGACACCACGGGTGGAGGAAGAATTCATATAATTTAAAGTAAGAGTAGTGACACCACACTACAGAAATACTCTCTTACAAGTAAAAGTCCTGCATTCAAAATTTCACTTAAGTAAAAGTGCAGAATGTACTCAGAGTATCCACAGTACAAGTGCCTGTCTGTCATTGTATGACTGGACCATTATCATTGATGCATTAACATGTAAACAGCGCTTTAATGTTACAGCTGGATGAGCTCATTTAAAATGCTTTAAATACTTCTAAAACACAGCATCATATTTCCTAAACTCATCACATGTTTTGTTTGTAAAATCTGAATCTGCAAAGCAACAAACTGTGAGATAAATGGAGTGGAGTACAAAGTGCAACATCTGCCTCTGAGATGTAGTGGAGTCGAAGCGTAAGATGGAAATACTCAGGTGAAGTCCACGCACCTCAGAAGTGTAAAAGTACTCGGTTAGATCCCATCACTGCTGAGGACTGAGCACGTGTTGCGTGTGAGGACAGCATCTTGTGCTTAAAGGTAAGAAAGTCAGTTCTGAGCCAAAGCAACCGTAAAATGCTGCGTGAAGAAATGATGGCATTTTAAAAAACCTAATATGAGCTAGAGAGCACACGCCTCCATTATTTTTAACCTGCACCGCATCATGTAGTTGAATTTTACTTGTACTTGTTGTAAAATTTGCAAAACATCTGACATACAGAAGAAAAGCGCAGCGCCCGCCTGATAAAGTCCTGAAAACACAGGTTACCTAATACGGTTAATAATAATGGCAAAACCTTCAAAAGGAAATTGAGGTCAGGCTTCTGTTATGCCTCAGTGGCATTCTGTTAGGTGAGATGACCTTTGACAACACAAAAAACAAGCTCAGAACGAGCTGTTTACACCTGTTAGAATGTCACCCAGCATGTTACTGGGCTTCCCCCCCGCTTACTGCTGTTAATGCTTCCTCTTGTATTGGTGTACCATTTGAGGTTTTTGATACTGAAAATGACTGAGATGATGAGTTTATGCAGAACAACCAGTCAGGCACCAGGAAATAATATTTCTGAGGAGTTTCAAACAAAAATGAGACATTTATTATTGAAAAGCATCAAATACGTTACAGACACCTCAAAAACGGCTGCTTCACACAAGCTCCAAACTCCAAACGTGGTGCTTACAAGCCACAGGGAACGAGTTTTCGGGTTTTTGAGTGAATCGCTGATCCTCATTGTAAAGGTGGTGTTGTTACTACTTTATCACTGCTGGTGTAAGTGAATGATATCACCCGTAAGTATTAAAAAAAAAAAAGCACAGCACACAGACAGTAATACAACACAGAGGAGGAAAATAACTACATACAACTAAAACAGTTTCCTTCAGCTCTGCACTTACAGGTTAACATGTCAGTGGCTGAGATCTGGGAGCACGGTGACGTCGCTGCAAAGAAACACAGACGGGCTCGTCTTTAGTATAACCTTCATTTCCACGCTTATAATAACTGTGAGACACATATCAGCCGAAACCATCGGACAGTTTACTTTCATCTACTGGGGTCGTTAACGCCATTCACGGCTTTACTCTGGTCTACATCGCTCTGCTGACGGCAGTCTGTCCAGGTTCAGTGTCAGGAGTTAACTGTCCTGGGATCAGCTCTGATGAACTGTGCTGATGTGGCGGAGCTTAAGAAGCAGACATTTGTAAGCAGAAATGATGTGTGGTTCCCCTCCTTTCTCGTGTAATAAACAGTGATAAGGCTGATATTTACCTCCTGTCATGAAATGCAGGCCACTGCGGTGAACTGCACCAAGTTGTTTTAAGGTTTCGATTGCACGATGCCTTTCCTGTCCTCAAGAGAAAAACCTGCTTGTTCTGATAGGAGGAGCCCGTTTTTATCTGCAGTTTCTGTGGTGGTTCATATGAGGTTTAAAAGTCAGACTACTGTCTGACCAAATCCCCAAACACACTGAACATCTTGAGTTTCAGAAGCATTATGTGTGCAGATGGCAGGAAGATGCAAGACTGAATTATGGGCTCATTCTGTCCGGTCAGCGTTCAGTACAATCCAGACACGACTTGAGTTGGAGCAGAGCCACGAACGTACAAGGCCGTATCGTCTGCATAAACGGGGACGCAAACTTCATCCTCTAAAATGATCCGACGGTCGAATCAGCACGTCTCTGAAGCGTTTCAGCACAAACTGAACACTACGACCTCCCTGAAGGAGGATTTATTACAGAGCTGCTGCACCACACTGCATTGGTTTTAGCTAGGTGTTCCTAATGAACCGGACACTGAGTGTAAACACAGTCCAGCGATGTCTAACGTGTGCCAGCCTCAGACTTGTTGTTGTGCATCTGGAAGCCAAAGAAGGATAGATAGATCTGTAGTGAGCAAAGACCTTTTGTATTCACACATTTGGTTCAAGTAATAAATCAGTAAAACGTCTTACCACATTTAAACCACAGATGGAATTAACATGAAGAGAAAGCTGACAAAAAGCCTTTTCTCTGAAATTTTCACAAAATGTCACCCCCTCTGTGCTGACTCAGCTGTATAAGCCCTCACGTCCAACCTGTTTGTGAGGGAAGGAGTGAATCATTGGCATATCGACAATATGATTTTCACTCTGAATCACGAAGGGCAACATCTACAGTACACATGCACATCTCCCTGAACCTCGTCAGCAAGAATCAAAGAAGAATCGTCACCTCATCGTCCCGTGCTCGGGCATGTTGTGGGATCAGAAAGTAGTCATCAAAGATTTTCTCACACTGTGAGAACACAATTCACACAGTGAGATTCAGTATTGGCCGTCCTCTTCATGGAGGCTCGTGTACTTCTGATGTTTCCAGCACACATCCGCATCACTTATGTTCAGTCAAAACTTTAAGCAAACAAATGAAGCACCTAAAGAGTTTGACTTGTCTGGTTGAAAAACGTGAACTGAAAAATTAAAATGTAAAAGTCCTTTAAAGTGCGACATGCGGAAACGCAGGGACACACCAGAGGACATCTGTCACAGCTGTAAACAGTCACATGGAGGTCACATATTTTATTTTAATTGATATTTGTATGTTGTACTTACTTCACTGGAGACAGAGTTACTTTAAGCGCCACCCTGCTGCTGTGTGTATATGTTTACTGCTTGCCCTGAAATTTTGAGTTTAATTTCTCTTGTATAGTTTCTATTTTTATTTCGATTCTTATTTTTGTTTGATATACTTCTAATTATTTCTTTTCTCTATGTATCTGAACTTACTTGTGCCGCTGTAACACCTGGATTTCACCTGGATCATCTCATTTCATCTGAATGTAAATGTTCAGTGTAAATCTGATGCCAGATATACATCTCATACAAATCTCACTTTCAACCTAAGAGACTGTAAAAAGTTCAGATTCAGTTTGTGTTGGTGTTAATTTGAGCATGTTACACTTTATTATTAATATGTATTATATATATTATTATTACGTTAGGAAAGAAATGTAATGCCACCTGGATGACATGCAACTAATGCACGATTCATGTTTAATGGTTCAACTCAAAGCGTGTGGGTAAGTTCAGGAAACGATGGTGGTCTTGGTTAGATATCAATATATACATAAACAAAACTGAAGCGCACACACACACACACACACACACACACACACACACACACAGAGCTGTATTTTCGCAGGTTTTGAGTTTCGCTCCTTTGACACTTTGATATCAAACATGAAGCTTCAGGTGAAAAACGGCTGTGTGCGTCTCCTGATTGTATTATTAAAGAATCATGCACAGACCTCACTGTCCGCACTCAGGAAACCGTTCACGCTGAGCATTATTATTGTCGAGTAAGTGGAACATTGTTTCTGAGAAAACACACTTCTGACATTTTCTGGGGGTTTCAGCTCCACATTCAGCTCCACTGTGCTGAGGCGCTCATGAAAGTATCAGTAGAAACTCAAATTGAACTTAAATTACTACAAGAAAGTTCAGAAATGTGTTTGTGATTGAAGGGAACCAGCTCTGTACGCTGGTCACGGCCACACAGGACGGAGGTTCACACTTCTGACGTGCGTCAGACCTGAATGTGCCCCGCTGGGTGTCTGCAGGGCAGGAGAACAACATGAAGGGAGGGAAACTAACTGATCAGAATAGTTCCAATGAAGAGAAATGCATGAACTCATTTTCATTAAAGACATATTTTGGTTCATTCGTGCTTCAAAGAAACGGATCAGAAAAAGCAACAAGTGGAGTGTGTGACACATAAATATGTACAAACACACACACACACACATATATATATATATAAAACTAATAGATCTGCGGTGTAACAGAAGGATGTGTTTGTATTCCTGTTGCAGGTGCACTGCACTAATGAAATAACCGAGGTGTTGACTGAAAGCTCGTGTTTGCTGCTGATGAAAGGACTTTTGGACAGAAGCAGGTTAAATGTGCGTTAAGGTGGAAAAAGCTGTTGTTTTCCCACGGCTGCGTGAACTTTACGCGTGTTCTTTTTGCTCGAGCATAAAACTGCTTACTTTCCAACAAACATATTTTTTTCAGGTCGTCAGGTTGGAAAGTGTAAAGGTGCTGTGCAGTGTGTCGTTGTGTTGTGATTTGCTGAGGACACTGGCTTCAGCTCTGCTCCGTCTCCTGCTGTGGGTATAAAGCCTGAGTGGATATCTGGCAGCTTTACTGCGACCTCGTCCTCTGGCGCTGTCAGGTGAGTGCTGAGTGTTTACCTTTATACTGTCTATAAACCAGGGTTTAACATTGTAAGATCATGAAATTAGTTGACATTTAGATTGAAATAAGTTTTTCTTTCCAACAACTGAACTGAAAATATAAATATGAATGCAAACTTTCCAAAAATGCACACATGACGTCTGGTTTAGATTTTCTTGTGAAGTACACCTGCTCTTGTTTTCTTTGATTGTTGTTTTGTTACTTTTGTCTCGTGTTTCCAACCTAAAGCACACAATCATGCAGTCTTACTCAGTCTGAGGTCTGTCATGCTTTTTCTTAGTTTTAGTTGCCGAAAACCATATTTCCTGTGGAATAACTCCCCCTCTGAAGCAATTTAAAGCATCTCCCTCGAAGAACCTGAGAAAGGAAGACAGAAGCAAGCAGGAGGTTCTGCACGCAGGAGATACGGTAAGCTAACACATCTCACTGTTTTACACCAGAACTTCAGATCAGGTAACCGCCACCATTGCAGAGTAATGTGTAGGGTTACAGAGCACGCTCAGTGGGAGCATACTGTGGTCTGTGAGCCGTCGAGGTCCAAATGTGTCAAATCACTAATCCATTGACAAAACGCACTAAAGCTCTGAGAGTGAAAAACCCAGCGGGCCTGGAACCAAAAACCAGTTTTTGGTGATATTTCAGATTAAGATCTTGAACCACTATCTCGACGGCAGCTGATTTAAAAGAAAGATTCAATTTCAGCAGCACGTTTCCTCAAAATGATCACACAAGGCTCTTCTTAAATAAACGCTCAGTTAGAGTCAGAGTTGATCTACACGCTCAGTACACTGAAATTAAAGCTGCAGATTATCTTCTGAGAATCTCCCGAATAAACGCGACACAGTCAGAAAGATGTTCTTCAGCTGTGCGTGAGATGTCGGTTTATTATTATTATTTAAATTGTTTTCTGTCTGGGTTTCATTCAAAGTATCCTCATCTGCCAAAGTGTCATATGGTTTTTATACAACACAGAATGTGTTTACATCAGCAGCATCGCGTCTGACTGCTGGCATCATCAGGTCTTCAAATATAAAGTCACAGAATAAATAACAGTGAAGATGAATCTGAGAGCGGTCCTGAACCCGCAGGAGGAGTCGCAACAGAAACTGTATATACATCTTATCTTTTCTCTGAGCTGCCTCTGCTCTTTGCCTTCTTCTCGAGAATTACTGGATAACTGGGGATCTCCGGGCCTAAATATTATTCAAATGAAACAAGAGGAAAAAAACCGCTCTCTGGTTGAACTGGTCTCAACTGGTGATGGGGGGGTCGCAGGTACACTTGTTTGTTTTAAAGTGCTTGTTTGAAATTTGAGGATCGTGGTCGGACCTTCTTCTTTTCCTGTCTAACATCAGCCCGAACCGACACGTTCAAAATACAGTCAGTGTTTTCAGCGTTTTCCCACCGTATTCTCTGCTCTGAACTTTACACGCTCCTTGCTGGCTTTCTGTCATTTGCTGTACATGAAGTGATAAAAACACGCAGTACGCACGTTCACTTTAATATAGAGTTTGCAGATCGAGCCACCATAGTATGCTGAAAGAAACTGATATTAATTTCGCCTCTGTGCGTCCAGCACAAAGACGGGGCCAGCATGTGTTTAGCCTAGCTTAGCACAAAGACTGGCAGCAGGGGGAAACTGCTAGCCTGATGATGATATGTATTTGTGATATATATAAAACATATCTGGTGCGCTGTAGCTTGGCGTGCGAGTGGATTCCTTTAAATCGGACCTTCAACACGGCGGCCCCCGCGGCCCCCGCGGGGGCCAGCAGTAGCGGTGTTGTAATGTGGGAATGGTTTTGTTTCTGTTTTCCTTTCTGCTTCTCAACACGTTCGTCTCATTACGGTACGTTTGTTTCACTTTGCCAACTGAAAATCGATTTTAAGACGCCGCCGAGCATCTGGTTACTCTACAGCTAAAGGAAAATGTCAGATTAAGTTTCCACACACACACACACACACACACACACACACACACGATGACTCATACGGATGGTTTACCATTTGATGCGCATCACAGATGCCAGAGTGCCAGAGATGGCTAGACTGACGGACTGACGGACAGGTGAGCGGTCCGAGCCTGGCGCAGCGGCACGGCTCGGGCCGGCCCTGCGTGCCCCGGCACTCGCTGCAGTC
>NC_058051.1:272500-280000 GCF_020085105.1 Siniperca chuatsi
TGATGTGACAGTGAGATAGCTGAAAGAAAAGGCCCCGCTCTGGCGCTTTACACGATGCCGTATTTACACGGTGACAGTCGTTATTACACGAGTTCTCACATGTCCAAACGCGACGAGCCATCGTGGCTGTGTGTTTGTTAAAATACAGGAGGGGACGACGCCACGGGCAGAGGCGATATCATTTCTTGGAAATGCGAAAGTATCCGGGAGCTGTTTGTAGACCAGGACCGTCATTCTCACTAGAAAGTGAAAATGACTCATTTAGCTACACAAAATGTAGCGAGAGGAACGGACGGTAAAGACCGCAGTATCGCCTCAAACTAGACTGTGTACGTTTCTGTCATTGCCGCGCTCGTCAGGTGCCACTCCATGTAACTGTCACAGGAAGAAGAAGAATTCACCCCCTTCCTTTAAACAATACGTCAACATTTCGTTCCCTTTGTTTCTGAGGTCAACCTCGTGTCTGTGTGTTCAGCTCGGAGCCGGAGTCGGGACGGGGTTAGCCTAGCTTAGCACGAAGACTGGAAGCGGGGGGGAACAGCTAGCCTGGCTCCGTCCAAAGTTAAATAATGCACCTGCCAGCGCCTCCAAAGCTCTCTGATGACAAATGTAAAAATGACAGTTTGTGGTTTTTCATTCATGTGCTTTCTGTGCAGCACCGCTGGCTATATTGAGGTTGCAGACACTCGTAGGTGCGGTTCTGAAGTCACAAATGATTCATTTTGGTTGATTTGGAGGACTTGGTTGCCAGATACAGTCGGTGAGCTCAGGTTTTGGTCTCTGTCATGAAGATAGCAAACCTGACAACCTCATTCCGTCACAGACTGTGGTTTGCCAAGAAATGCTTCAAACCATAAACTGCTGAATATGTTGCACATTAGTCGCATTGATGTGTTTTCTGATCAGCGAGAAACCGTCGGCAGGAATGTGAGTCACTGCACCAAATACAACCAAAATGGCTTCCAGCTCGTAAAAACATTTCTCCTGTAGTGGTGCCGGAGCTGCTCCGCCTGCTTCAGCCTTCTGGGCTCACGTCAGTGCGTGGTTATGATAACTGCTGATAATACTAGTAAAATATTTTGAATGCAGGCGAATCACGTAATGGAGCCTGGCAGCGTGGCACTGCTGTTTTAAGGAGGGCAGAGCGTGTTGGAACGCACCGAGCGTTTCGGTGTTATTTGAACTGCACGCACAGGTTTCTGTGAATGTTTTGATCACACAGCGAACACAGTGTTCTGCTCCAGGAGAGACACCAGGTGACATGTCACCGCGCTGCACAAGTAGAGCAACTTCATCTCCCACTCGCTGTGTCGACTGCTGTCGCGATGCTATCAGTGTGTGTGTGTGTGTGTGTGTGTGTGTGTGTGTGTGTGTGTGTGTGTGTGTGTTGCACCTGTGAACAACACAGCCTCTGTCAGAAGGTCTGCTACAGGAAATGTTTTGAACCACTGAAGACTTTAATGTGTACATGCTGCTCTAATATCACGTTCTCGTGTCTGGAAGGCTGCAGCTTCTTCTACAGAGAGAGCCGTGATATTAATGCTGTGTTGTGGTGGGCTTGGTTGGGTAATATTAAAAAGAGCTCGGTCTGGACCTGCTCTATGATAACTTCTGATATGAACAAAATTAAAAATATATAAATACAATTGAAAATTGTTGTCCAAAGTAAACACAACTGTACTGGCATTCACTGAGAAAGACGAATCATTTTCAATTTAGTTATTAATAACTAATTGACGCAAATGACTGATTTGTGCTCTTGACTTGCGTCATTTAGGCTTTCAAATTAATAATTAATAATGTCTCTTTAAGTACCGATTTGTAAATGAATAGTTTGCGTGCACAAACTGACAGAACACGGCGTGAAACAGCAATCGCTGACTGCAGATCAGAGAGCGTCTAAAGGACCTGAAGGACTCGGACTGAATTCTGGACACAGATGTCAATATTGTTTAACGCTATATTCTTTTAATTTCAGCACAAGTTAGTTCAAGAGCACAATCACTAACAGTGCATGTAATTCCTCCACACTTGAATTATTATTTCAGAGCACAATTTAATGTAATTCATGCACACAAGTCATTTTCCCTCCATTACACCTGCTGTTCTGAATTCATATGCATGGAAAATATTTATCTGCAAAGTGATTATCGATTATTGATGTCAGATAAATGGTCGGTACAATGAAATGTAGAGGAATAAAAAGGTATAATGTGCATAAAATGGCATTTCCTGTTGTAGCTGGTGGAAACTAAACTATTTAAAAATCCATAAAGTATTAAATTGTATAAAATAGTATAAATAATACTTAAGTACTTGAGTAAATGTAGAGGCACAGGCCGACACCATCCCATCAACACAGAGTCACATTAATGCTGAAACTGCAGGTATTTTATATCAGAATATCGGCTGTAGTTGTTACAACATGCCAAGCAGGAGGGACGGGTGGAGAAGCCCAGATACAGACGCCGAGGTGGAGCAGGTGCAGATTTAATGACAAAAACAAACAGAACACTTCCACAGGACACCGGCAGGCAGGCAGATCCAAAGGAGAAAGCTGAACGACTAAGAGCGGCCAACGAGTCACAGTGTCAGTACATTAATATCAAACATATTAATGGTTGATAACTAATTTACTTTATATAACAGTTAGTTGTGGAAAATAATTTTGCCCAGTTTGAATGTTTCCTCAGAGCTGCAGACGGTCTGGATTTCATCTGGACAACATCTTAATGAGCGAAACACTGACACATAACTGCAGGATATTACCAAGTTATTAAAGGGCATGTACTTATTCATCTAAAAACCATTTAAAATAATTGGTTTATTAAATTATTAGGTGGGTGGGGCATGAAACAGATTAATGTGAATGTTAGTTTTGTTGTATTTTAAACCTGAAAGCAGCTGCAGTTTGGAGACTTACATCTTGGGACGTGAAAGTTTTTATCCACGTTTTAATCTGATCTCTTATAAATAATAAATTAAGAGAAAAGGTCTCCATAGTGAAGCGTTAATGTGTCTCCTGTCACTGCAGAGATGCCAGAGACGGCCGGTGAGACTGTGACATGTGGAGAGCACCAACCTCAACCACAGCGTGACAAGATCCAACAGCCTCCTCCTCCTCCTCCTCCTCCTCCTCCTCCTCCTCAGACCAGGAATGTGGTGTCACCGCCCGCCTCAGGACGTCAGGTATCAGGCAACAGATGACATCATACTGCAACTTCACCACTTCCTAAACGCAGACAGGCGCTGGTGGAAGAAGTGTTCACAGGCTCAGAGAGCTCAAGTGCTCATCATGCAGAGCGGCCCATTTAAAATTCACATTATTAATATTACTAATGAATAAACATAGAAATTAATGTTCTAGATGCTCGCTGTAGAGCTACAATAATTCTATTTTTTATACACAGACAAACTATATGCAAACATATATATAAAACACATATATAAGTAAGAAGAACTAATATTCTGTTCAGCACATCGTCATAATCATCACGGCTGCCAATTTACTGAGAGTTGTCTTTTTAGATGTAATGATTTTTGTACTTGTGCTAGTTGTGTCTGTTCAGTCTCGTCCTCTGTTATAACAGCTGACAGTGAGACATCGCCTGCTGTCGGCTGGAATATCATCCCGTCTGGCTGTCACGTGACCTCCTCTCGTATTCGTCACGGCCCGCTTTGCTTTAGAAAGACGTTTGTAGCGTCTAACTGCATGTTACATGGTTCCCTCTGGGTTTCTGCCACAGTGCAGCTCTGCTCTGATGACGTGTCGTTGGCAGCTCTATCATTAATATTTCCTAATTGTTTTGGGTCCTCTGACACTAGACGCTAAATCTCTCTGCTGATTTCCAGCAGCGGCAACACTTCTTCTTATTCTTTAGGAACATTTTTATGAATGAAACTTGCCCACAAACAGAGCAGATCAGGCAGCCGTATGTGGACGTTTTAGGGGCATCGATTATGGTAATGAAGAAATCTCCCGAACGCGCACCTCGTCACGAACAGGTGGTGTTCATCAGGCTGAAACCAGAGATTAATGACAAGTTTGCGCAGGTAAAAGAGTTTGGTGAATCTGACAGAAAAAGGTACGAGAGGTTTAGGATAAAAAGACAAACTTGAGGCCCAATGACTTCATTTGAATTTGTCCCATCATCCACATGCTGTGTTTTTTCCTCCCAGTGCTGGAGCGCTATGGAAGGCATTAGGCAGAAGCAGCAGAGGCCGTCGGTGCTGCGCCAGGTTTCCCAAACAGCCTCCAGGCGACAGCACGGTACGCAGACGCTTCACTGTCCTCAGCTCCAGTCTTTCTGCAGTACAGTCCTTTTATGTTGCCGTGTTTAGGTACGCTTCTTTCTGTGTTTCTTCCAGTGTGCACAAACAACGTTAGCCTTAATATCAAGTATGCAAGAGAGGCTTCAGAGACACGTTGGTCGCACTGGTGCTTGATGTTATTTCTGTTTTCTTAACTGAATAAATGAACTGAATAAGGATTTAAGAGCTCTCTCTACCTGTTTGTGCAGTCGAGCGTCCGCAGATCAAAGGCCTACATCAGTGCTTTCTTCCCCTAGTGCATCCAGGTAACAGTGCAGCCGTCTCCATTTGCAAGGAAGAGGTGGATGCAGGCCATCTTCCCCCGTCCTCTTCGCCACACATGGGCTCCTCTGCCAGGCAAAGCCATCTCTTCTTCCCCCTGAGGAGAGACGGCCCAAAGCAGAGCTCCATCGAGGCCCGGCTTCACGATAGGTGACTGAATTTTGAAAATGACTTTATTCATCAGAAGACAGGAAGATTGTTTGCTGTCTGATTAATGGGCTGAATGGATGAATGCGGAGCCTCTTTTAAACACATGGGGGTAGTTTATCAGGTTCCTTGAGGAACCTTTTTCCTGGTCTGGAACCACTCCGGGCGCTTCAAAGCACGTTTCCTAACCGTCTGAGGTTCCTCAAGGAACTGCAGCTTATTTGGGGGTTTAAGGCTTATTATCGCTACTGCTGCAACCAAAAGATTACAACACCAAATCAAATTTAACTCAAGGATGAGGATTCTTCATGATCGGCATCATTCGTATAACCTCCAGTTCAGTTTATGGCAAACAGCGTGATGGCTGCGATTGTATCTGAGAAGGCTGTGTGTCTGAATATTATACACAAACCCATAGTTGTGTGCGTGTGTGTGTGTGTGTGTGTGTGTGCCTGCTGGGACACACATGTATCCACACAGCGTATTAAAATAATTTCATGGTGTAAAGGTCCGTGATGATCAGAGAGCTGGGATTTCCTACTGTCAGTGAATGGGTCGGTTCCTTTAGTAGAGATTAACCCGAGAGGCACCACTCATCACTCAAAGGGTGTAGTTCCTATCGCCTGTAAATAAACATGTTCATCACAATGTTGTATGAAAGATGTGGAACATTTAAAAAGGATGTAAACTTCAAAGACAGTTGAATGTTTTGAAACGTTTTAATGGGATTTAACAGTTGAAAAATACCCAGAAAGATGAAAGATGTGGAACATTTTGAGATTTGAATGGAGTTTCTAGCTGAAAGAATGAATGAGCAGATTGAAAAGGTGTGAAAATGTCTAAGACCTGTGTGTGTGTGTGTGCTTGGACACACATGTATGAATACATGACAGAGCGAGAAGCTTCCCCCGTACTGAGATATAAAAAAATCACTATTCATTGAATAGTGATAGAAGACTGGGCGCAGAAACCTCAGTTCTCCCAGGAGCTTTCTTGGGTAAAAGGGGTCGTTGGGTGACCCTAGAAAACTACAGGGTTCTTAAAAGAACCCTTTTAGGTTCTTTTAGGTTGAGCCTGAGGTTCCTGCGGGAGCTCTTAGGTTGCCGACCGCTCTTCCAGGAACCTCATCCCGTGCGAAGGTTTCTGAAGCACCTTCAATGTAATTTCAAGTTCTTTGGGGACCCAGTTGGATATTTGAGGCACTTTTAGTTTTTACAGTGTATGACCACGTCCCCTGGGGCATCTGGTCGGGGGCATCTGGTCGGGGGCATTTGGTCGGGGCATCTGGTCGGGGGTATTTGGTCGGGGCATTTGGTCAGGGGCATCTGGTGGGGGGTATTTGGTCGGGGGCATCTGGTCGGGGAATCTGGTCGGGGAATCAGGTTGGGGGCATCTGGTCGGGGGTATTTGGTCGGGGCATCTGGTCGGGGGCATCTGGTCGGGGGTATTTGGTCGGGGCATCTGGTCGGGGGTATTTGGTCGGGGGCATCTGGTCGGGGAATCTGGTCGGGGAATCAGGTCGGGGGCATCTGGTCGGGGGCATCTGGTCGGGGGCACGGGAACGGGGGCAGGTACTACGAGCCGTTCGGGCCTCGGGTAGCCGGAGTGTGCGAGCTCGGTGGGGGTCGAGCCCCACCAGGCTGGTGCCGTGTAACTGATCCTGTTTGTGATTTTCACATTTTGTGACCTGCCACCTCTGCGGTTAAAGCGGTCGCCCTTTACAACATCCTCTCTGTCGCACACACTAACCGTGCTGGCAGGCTAAGCTAACGCTAGCTTACTGTCGTCTAACCTACCTAACATCAAACAGCGGCAATAAATAGCTTTTCTTTTTACAATGTTTTTAACTTTACATGTGGGACAACTCCTCCATGTGCAATGGCATCATGCGTTCAGCTTCAGCTGCACTGAGCTGCGATTACCCGCCTGCTGCTCCTGCCGCTCAAATGCCGTCTTCTTTCCTAATGAACTTTGACCTAGATAGCAACGCCATGCTGCTCGATTGCACCATTGTGGGTTTAGCGGTTGGATGCTCACGCACTTTCAGTACTTTCAGTTACCTCGCTGAGACATTTCTGTTCCCTGCAGCCTCCCCGAGGGCGCCAGTGCTCTGTTTGTGAGAGGCCTCTGCCGCTGGCCGGGCTGTGAAGCGGTGTCTGAAGATTTCCCTAGTTTCTTAAAGTAAGTAGACTGCTGAAAACTGTGCTCCTTGAATCACTCCTCATCAAAGTGTTCTTTGGGAATAACAACAAATAACAAATATTATTTACTTCTGTAAATACTTCTGCAGCTTTGACAACATCAGTAGAGAGAAGTTAGCAGCGAGGAGGGAAGCTCACGCGGTTCGGCGGCCTCGACCTCGCTGCTGGAAACATGCAGGAAGCTTTAGCTTGAAAACACACCTGTGCATTCAGGGTTAAACATGGCCCAGTCCTGTGCCAGCCTGTCCAGCCTTCAGACACTGGTTTCCAGAGGACTGCCAGCTGTGGCAGGGGGCCGATCCATATATTATATTAGATAGGTAGACGATCGATAGATAGATAGATGATAGATAGATAGATAGATGATAGATAGATAGATAGATAGATAGATAGATAGATAGATAGATAGATAGATAGATAGATAGATAGATAGATAGATAGATAGATAGATAGATAGATAGATAGATAGATAGATAGATAGATAGATAGATAGATAGATAGATAGATAGATAGATAGATAGATAGATGATAGATAGATAGATAGATAGATAGATAGATA